>NW_022900931.1:64994474-64997603 GCF_012274545.1 Fukomys damarensis
CGTGCATCGCAAACTCCCCTCCGGCTTGCAAGGGAGCGGCCTTCTTCGGTTTGTAACAACGCCGCCGTCCCAGTTTGCAAATTGCAAACTCCGCCAAAGCCAGCTCCAGCTTGCAGAGGGAGAAATGCAGCGGGAAAATAAGGGTGCAAAACAATTTCGGACGGGAAGGCCTTGGGAAGGTGGGAGGGACTGGCGAAGCAAGGCCTGGACTTCCTCGCATCCTTGGATTCCCGGCTTGCTGAACCCTCCCCCCCAGCGCCTCTAGCTCTGCTGTTGCAAAGATGGAAGGAAAAGAGAATCGGAACACAGACCTGGGGGGCGCGCACCCCCTCCCAGGTCCTATTGTTCCGGGATTGCGCGAAGATGGGCCACTTAGCCCCCCCAAGAAATTCCGCGCGCAGAGTGGGCATGGGGCCCCGCCCCCTTCTTAAACTCGGGTTCTGTGTGTAATGGGGGGGATCTGGCATCTGGGACACGCCCCCTTGAACTCCCCCACCTTCAAAGACAGAGGATCCTATTTGATGACCAGGAGCGAGTGCCCTCTTTTGAGTCTCGGCCACGGGTTTGGGCCGTTGCATGCGGAAAATCGGATGTTTCCTGGTGTGTGTGTGTGTGTGTGTGTGTGTGTGTGTGTGTGTGTGTGTGTCTGTGTGTGTCTGTGTGAGAACGTGGGCCCGGTGCGTGCGTGGTTGGCTGCGTGTTCTCCCGTGCATCTGCCCCTATCCTGTGTCGCCCTCACGCCTCACCTGCCCCGGCCCCTCCCCCTACCCGGCGTCCCAGCGTGTCGGGATTTTTCTTGTGGGATTCCTCGCTCTGCACCTTTTCTTCCCCACGGGTCAGCTGAATGCCCGTGTACACACGTACCTGGCTTTGCTTGGGCTCATGCAAGGGAGCCTCAGCCCCTGGGGATGGACCGGATTCGTGTTCACACTTGTACCTGGTACTTTCCCGGCCCTCCGCCCTCCCCCTCCCGTAGGGGGAATAATCATCCTGGGGGGGGCGGCTAGGCTCGCTCGGCCCCCTGAGGTTCAGTGCCGATCCAGCGACAGGTGCCCATGTGCACCTCTGGGGTGGGCCCACGGTCTGTCACCGCCACGCAGGGAGGTGGAGGGGACGCTAAGAAGACCACGCCTTTTGCATTTTCAACTCTCCGAATTGATTTGCACCCTCTGCTGTGTATGTTTCTGGTTGCATGCCGGTGTTTGTAAACGTGAAACTATCTGGGCTGTATTTACTGGAGCTCTGCAGTGGGGGCCATTTCTATGGCTGTTCGGTTGGGCACCCCATTCTCTTGTCATTTTCCCCTTGAGAGCCCAAGGCTCCTTTGGATAACCCCCTAAATCAGCTGGAACTCTCCCCCCCACAACTCCTCGGGGATTTCCTGATCACCCTCTTGGAGGGCAGTTTGAGGGGACATTCTGATATCTACCCCTTGCTCCCAGCTTGGTCTATGGCAGCTCCAGGACCTCGCACCCTGAGACGGACATCTTACACCGACAGGCCTACGCGGCCCCCCACCCACTGCAAAGCTATGCCACCAACCACCACCCGGCAGGTACGGCCCCCATCCCGCCCGGCTTAGCCTCAGCCCTCCCTCCCCGGCAGCTGGTTGGCTACTGAAAGTTCCACCCCTCCTAATTGGCCGTCCCCAGCGTCGTGGCCCGCCTCTTACTGTCTCTCCTCTGATTGGTTGATGGGCGCAGCTTAATTTCACACCGGATTCGTCAGCCGCTTCCCCGGCCCCGCCCCTTTTACTCCAGTTGCCCCGTCCCATCAGCCCCCGAATCCCACCTTCTCTTCCAGGCTTTTCGGCTTCTCCAGCCACCCCAATCCTTTCCCTCTGAATTAGTCCCATTCTCTTGGCTCCTTTGCCCTCTGAATTCTTTCTTCCTGATTGGCTCCAATTTGGCCCTCCCCTTTTTCTCTTTGATTTGTCCACTACCTTATTTGGCCCCTTTGGTCCAGCCTCCAGCTTTCCGATTGGCTCCCTTCCTTACCTTTCTGACCTACAGCCAGGGTTCCAGATGGACCAGCGATGATCAGGCTGTGCTGTTCAGTTTGACCTCTGACCCACCTTTTTAGTCCTTAGGTCCTTCTGAGACTCTACTTGCCCCTTTCCATCCTTTCCCTTCCTTGCTGTGCTCCTGAATCCTCTAGCCTACTTCACCCCAGAGCCTAGTGAGGATTCTGTACCTTCAGGATTTATTTTTTTCTTTTTGAAACAGACTCACTGTGCAGTCCAGGCTGACCTTGAACTAGAAATCCTTTTGCCTCGGCCTCCCAAATCCTCAAATGGCAGGCATACTCCTCCACGCCTGGCCTTCCTTGCTCTTTTGGCTACTATCTCTTATCAGGGCTCCCCGCCCTTATGCGTGGACCGCGCTCCATCTTGCTGTGCTGTGTTACCTCCCTTCCCTCTGCCTGGCCCAGCCTCAGCCTGATTCTGCCTGTTTCCTCCTCTGTGAATTGACCTTTTCCGTTCTCTGTAGCCCCTTTCCCTGATTCTGCTTGGTTCAGCCTCTTGCCTTGCTCTCAGTCTGCGCTGCCCCTCACCTGGCTGACGCTGTCCCTTGTCCCTGGCCAGGCCTATCTGGACTCTTCGACACTGGCCTCCACCACGCAGGCTCCGCAGGGCCCGACGCCTCCGTCATGAACCTCATCTCGGCCCTGGAGTCCCGGGGCCCGCAGCCTGGCCCTTCCGCCTCCTCTCTCTTATCCCAGTTCCGCAGTCCTTCCTGGCAGACAGGTAAGCCTGGTGCAGCTGCCTGGAGGGCGAGGGTGGGGCAGGCACGCGGGCAGCTCTGACGTGGTCTCCACCGTCCCCAGCCATGCACACTCCAGGCCCCACGGAGCTCTTCATCTCGGGCGCCCTCCCAGGTTCCAGCACCTTCCCATCCTCCTCTGCCCTGTCGGCCTACCAGCACCCGGCTTCCTTCGGCAGCCGCCCCTTCCCGGTGCCCTCGTCCCTCAGCCTCCAGGACCCCCCGTTCAGCCCTCCCGCTAATGGGCTCCTGTCCCCTCACGACGTGCTGCATCTGAAGCCCTCGCAGGCGCCCACGGTGCCCTCCTCGTTGGGCTTTGAGCGCCTGGCTGGGGGTGGCGTCTTGGGGCCGGCAGGCCTTGGCCCGG
>NW_022900931.1:64998131-64999335 GCF_012274545.1 Fukomys damarensis
CCGGTTATAAGACAGGCAAAGGTGGCTATGGAGCCACTGCAGGGGGTGCCACCAGGCCCCCGCCGCCCCGATCCACTGCCACACCCAAATGCCAGAGCCTGGGGGGACCAGCAGCAGCATATGCCACGGGGAAGGCTTCTGGGGGCGGTGGGGCTGGGGGCCAGGCCTATTCCCCTGGTCAGCCCCAAGGGCTCCTGGGACCCCAGGCCTACGGGCAAGGCTTTGGAGGGGGTCAGGCACAGGACTTGAGCAAAGGCCCCAGCTACTCGGGGGGTCCCCCGCAGCCCCCCAGTGGCCCTCCGCCTTCTGGCCTAGCCACATGTCAGAGCTACTCCCCTGACCAACTGCAGGGGCAGCTGTATGGGGTACAGGGAGAGCCGTACCCAGGGCCTGCTGCCCACTCGCAGGGTCTGCCTACGGCCAGTCCCTCACTCAGCTATAGCACTGGCCATTCCCCAGCGCTTTCGGGCCATGGAGGTGGCTGGGGACCCGGCTCCCTGGGAGGTGGTGGGGAGGCCAGCCCCTCTCACATCATCCGTCCACTCCAGTCACCACCTGCTGCCGGTCGTCCACCTGGAGTGGGCTCTCCGGGAGCCCCCGGCAAATACCTGAGCTCAGTCTTAGCGTCAGCCCCGTTCCTGGCACCCCCTGGAGCCGGCAGCTATGCAGCCGGAGCAGGTGGCTACAAGGGCAAAGGAGACGGCTCTGAGCTGCTGGCCCCTGGTGGCCCCCCGGCTGAGCGTACTGAGGATGAGGAGTTCCTTATCCAGCACCTCCTGCAGGCACCCAGCCCGCCGCGGACTTCAGGGGCAGAGGGCCTGGTGGGCGAGGAGGGGGCAGCGGATGCTTCCAAGGGACTTGGGGGTAGTGGTGGGGCAGGGGGACCACCAGGCACTCCCTACGAGCTGGCCAAGGAAGACCCCCAGAGGTACCACCTGCAGAGTGTCATCCGCACCAGCGCCAGCCTGGACGAGGGTGCTACTGCAGCCCTGGAGCTGGGCCTGGGGAGGCTGAAGGACAAGAAGAAAGGGCCAGAGCGGGGCGGCGAGACCCCCGAGGGACTGGCCACCTCTGTCGTCCACTATGGGGCAGGTGCCAAGGAGCTGGGCGCCTTCTTGCAAAAGAGTCCACCGCCCCCTCCACCTCCGCCCCCCACGGCCCAGCCCAACCCTCATGGCCTCCTCCTGGAGGCTGGAGGCCCTGA
>NW_022900931.1:64999771-65000688 GCF_012274545.1 Fukomys damarensis
CACCACCCATGCCTCTCCAGCTGGAGGCCCACCTCCGTGGCCACAGCCTGGAGCCTGCGGCACCCAGCCCCCGCCTGCGACCTGAGGACAGCTTGGAGCCTCCTGGTGCCATGCAGGAATTGCTTGGGGCCCTGGAGCCGCTGCCCCCAGGGCCTGGTGATGCCAGTGTGGGCCCGCCTAACTCAGAGGGCAAAGATCCTGCCGGAGCCTACCGAAGCCCCAGCCCACAGGGCACCAAGGCCCCACGCTTTGTGCCTCTCACCTCCATCTGCTTCCCCGACTCCTTGCTCCAGGACGAGGAGCGCAGCTTCTTTCCCACCATGGAGGAGATGTTTGGTGGAGGGGCAGCGGATGACTATGGCAAGACTGGGCCGCCGGAGGACGAGGAAGATCCCAAGGCAGTTGGGCCACCTCAGGGACCCCCTGCCTATGATCCCTATGGGTCCTACTGCCCTGGTCGGGCATCTGGAGCTGGGCCTGAGACACCAGGCCTGGGCCTGGACCCCAACAAGCCCCCCGAGCTGCCTTCCACCGTCAACGCTGAGCCGCTAGGCCTGATCCAGAGTGGCCCACACCAGGGGGCTCCACCACCTCCTCCTCCTCCACCACCACCTCCCCCATCCACCTCGGAGCCCAAGGGCGGCCTCACCTCGCCCATCTTCTGCTCAACCAAGCCAAAGAAGCTGCTCAAGACATCCTCTTTCCACCTGCTGCGGCGCCGAGACCCACCTTTCCAGACTCCCAAGAAGCTGTACGCCCAGGAGTACGAGTTCGAGGCTGACGAAGACAAGGCTGACGTCCCTGCTGACATCCGCCTCAACCCCCGGCGCCTGCCTGACCTGGTGTCCAGCTGCCGTTCCCGGCCAGCCCTCTCGCCGCTGGGTGACATCGACTTCTGCCCACCCAATCCAGGGCCC
>NW_022900931.1:65000774-65001694 GCF_012274545.1 Fukomys damarensis
GCCGTTCCCGGCCAGCCCTCTCGCCGCTGGGTGACATCGACTTCTGCCCACCCAATCCAGGGCCCGATGGCCCCCGGCGCCGAGGCCGCAAGCCCACCAAGGCCAAGCGTGATGGTCCTCCCCGGCCGCGGGGCAGGCCCCGCATCCGCCCACTGGAGGTGCCCACCACTGTGGGGCCCACCTCGGTCTCCATTCCTGATGGCCCCAAGAAACCCCGGGGCCGGGGCAGAGGCAGAGGCAGGAAGGCAGAGGAGGCGGGAGGCACCCGGTTGGAACCCCTGAAGCCACTAAAGGTGAGAGCAGGGTCCTAGGGGGGCCGGGGCTGGGCCTCCTGAGCTGTCACAGAAGAGGCTTAGGGTCACAGTATTGGTTTGGGGGAGTGGGATCCTATTCCTAGAATGACGGAGGGAGGGATTTCAGGATTAACTGGGAGGTGGGAGCCAAGAATTGCAGCTTGAGGTCTAGCAGGGCTGAGGTCTTGGGCTCCAGGTCCCGTGTGTTGAAAGGTGACCCCGTGCTAGCCAGGTTCGTGGGTTTTCTGTCTTTCTGCCTTCTGAGAAAGGTCTGGAGGGTGAGATTCTGGGTGTCGGAAATGTGGGGCAGGGGCTTGGACCCCAGGTCTAAGGGAGGAGGCCGGGCCTGGACCCCCGGGTCTGGGAGCCAGGAAGCCCTGGACTAGGCTGTGACACCCATTCCCCCCACTGCAGATCAAGCTGTCTGTGCCCAAGCCGGGTGAGGGTCTGGGAGCCTCGTCAGGTGACGCCATATCGGGCCCCGACCACAACAGCCTGGACTCCAGCCTGACTCGGGAGAAGATTGAGGCCAAGATCAAGGAGGTGGAGGAGAAGCAGCCGGAGATGAAGTCGGGCTTCATGGCTTCCTTCCTGGACTTCCTCAAGTCAGGCAAGCGCCCCCCGCCC
>NW_022900931.1:65001707-65003964 GCF_012274545.1 Fukomys damarensis
GGGGTGCCTTCGGGCTGGGGGGTGCCCTGGAGGCCGCCGAGAGCGAGGGGCTGGGGCTGGGCTGCCCTTCGCCCTGCAAGCGGCTGGATGAGGAGCTGAAGCGGAACCTCGAGACGCTACCCTCTTTCTCCTCGGATGAGGAAGACTCTGTGGCCAAGAACCGGGACCTGCAGGAGAGCATCTCATCCGCCATCTCTGCCCTGGTGCCTTCGGGCTGGGGGGTGCCCTGGAGGCCGCCGAGAGCGAGGGGCTGGGGCTGGGCTGCCCTTCGCCCTGCAAGCGGCTGGATGAGGAGCTGAAGCGGAACCTCGAGACGCTACCCTCTTTCTCCTCGGATGAGGAAGACTCTGTGGCCAAGAACCGGGACCTGCAGGAGAGCATCTCATCCGCCATCTCTGCCCTGGACGACCCGCCCCTCACTGGGCCTAAGGACACTTCCACCCCGGAGGGGCCGCCTTTGGCCACCGCAGCGACAGTCACGGGGCCACCCCCTCTCCCAGGGCTCCCCAGTGCCAACAGCAATGGCACGCCTGGTGAGCTCCAAGAAGATGGTCTGGGGTGAGGCAGGGGATCAGGTTATTAGCATCACCTGGGCACGGTTTTGCAGGTTGCACACTAAGGGGTTTCCGTCACCTTGTAGCTGACGTAGCCAGGCACAGTTGCAAAGGTAATTTCCTGATGGAGGGCAAACATATTTCAAAGAAGGAGCATTGTGTTCAGAGATGCTCTGTGGACCAGCAGGGGCCCAGGCAGGGCCTGGCGGTTGCCAGGGTCAGGGTCGGTTATAAGTGGTGGGGACAGGTGACAGGGTGGGAGTTTTGAAATGATGGCCGACGTGGGGCCTGGGAAGGGTTCTGAGGCACTTGTGCTGAGTGCTCAGGGGCAAAGCCAAATGTAAGGAGAGTGACAGATTTTATGGCAGGTAAGCAAGAAGGACTGGTAGTAAGACAGTTGCGGCGGTTTTATTTTTTTGTTACCGAGAATTGAACTTGGGACCGTGAGCTTGTGAGGCAGATGGTGGGACCACTGAGCTAAATCCCCGGCCCTCACAGGGCTGTTTTGCAGTGCTGGGGACTGAACCCAGAGCCTTCACCCTAAGCTACATCCCCAGACCTGTATTTATTATTTATTTATTTATTTATTTGCCAGGGCCGGGATCGAACTCGGGACCTTGTACTTGCAAGGCAGGCGCGATGCCACTGAGCTACATCCCTGGCCCCTATTTATTTTTTATTTTGAGAGAAGGTCTGAGTTGACTACCAGGTCTAAACTGCCTAGCCTAGGTTCGAACCTTTGATCCTCAGCCACAGCTGTGGGCAGAATTCAAGCGACTTTCATGGGAGTGGAGGCCGTGGACGTAAAGAAGGGAGGAGCCTGTGGGCTCCAGAGGGTCTTGGGGGCGCACCGAAAGGGTGATGCTAAACAGAGGTGACAGGAGAGATGGGACCTGCCTCAGGGTTCTAAGCAGAGAGCCACGGTCGGCAGTGGTGGGGGCGAATGGCGGGGATGGCACAGCCTTGGGAGGGCTGGGGACACCCTGGGAAAAGAGCAGGGTCGGAGATTTCAGCAATTAGGTATATTGAAAATCTTTTTAGGGGCCGGGGATTTAGCTCAGTGGTGTCACCGCCTGCCTTGCAAGCACAAGGACCCGAGTTCGATCTCTGGTACCAAAAAAGATAAATAAGTAAAATAAAATTTTCTTTAAAGCTCTCAAGGAAGTTGGTAGACGGCATGCAGGCAGAGTGGGCATGGGAAACAGGCGGGAAAGGACAGGGAAGGGTTGTTGAGGGACAGAGTGCCCAGGAGGAAGTGAGACATGGGACAGATGGCCTAGGAATTTGGGGGATGGGACTTGAACAGAGGTCAAGTGCCACCCAAGGGCTTTGCGGGCTCCCAGATGATTCAGGATTGCAAAGGGTGTCAGGATGTTGGGTGTGGTGCTGCACACTTGGAAGGCTGAGGCAGGAGGATTGCTTTGAGTTCAAGGCCAGCCTGAAGTTAACTACTTAGACCCTGTCTCAAAAAGAAAGAGGGTAGGTTTACGGGGGTTAGGGATGGCACCATGGTTTTAGGGGTTCCATGTAGTTACCAGAGCTGGGAAGGGCTCCCCTGGAGGGACTTGAATGTGGCAGAGGGCTGCGAGTGACACCTAGACCTGATGTCCCTCTGTCTCCCAGAGCCCCCGCTGCTGGAGGAGAAACCCCCACCCTCCCCACCTCCTGCCCCGACGCCTCAGCCTCAGCCTCCACCACCCCCT
>NW_022900931.1:65004142-65027526 GCF_012274545.1 Fukomys damarensis
AGCCCGCCGCCCCGTCCCCCGAGGACCCCGAGCCGCCGGATGCCAGGCCCTTGCACCTGGCCAAGAAGCAAGAGACAGCGGCCGTGTGTGGGGAGACTGACGAGGAGGCCGGGGAGAGCGGCGGTGAGGGCATCTTCCGGGAGAGGGACGAGTTTGTCATCCGGGCCGAGGACATCCCGTCCCTCAAGGTAAGTGGGGGATTTGGTCATGTAAGTGTTTGTTGAGTGCCTGCTGGATGACAGGCCTGTGTTAGAGGCTGCACGACAGTAATGGCTGAGGCAGATTTGCCGCGGCTTCCCCCAGATTTCACTTCGGTGGCATTGGTAGAAGTGGCCGTTTGGGGCACGGTGCTCCAGTGGAAGCCCGGGGGCCTCCTGGACACGTGCAGGTGTCTTACTTATCAATAAGATCAAAGGGGTGTTTATACAGCCAGGTATGTGGTACACGCCTGTGATCCCAGCAGTTTGGAGGCTGAGGCAGGAGGATTGCCATGAGTTTGAGGTCAGCCTGGGCTACATAGCTCAAGGCAGCCTGGGATGCTACTTTGTAATGGGCGCTGCGTGATGGGGTGGAGGCCTCCATGTGGCAAATCCAGCACACACAGAGACCTTGGAAATTTAGCAGTCCATGTTTGCCGTGCTCACTCTGCTGCAACAGACTGTACCTTAAATGTGGACTCTTGCATGTTTGGAACTTCCAGTTGCTAGAAGCAAGGGTTGGCACACTGGCCCCTGGGTTTAATCCAATCCACTACCTGCTTTTATGAATAAAGTTTTATTGGCACACAGCCAAATTCAGTCATTCGCATACTGCCCTGGCTGCTCCGCCGGGCAGTAGCAGAGTGGCACTGGCCAGGAGGAAGGTGCCCACCTCTGCTGTTCTTGGTTCCCTGGCACCCAGAGTTGGCTCAGAGGATTAATGTGCTGGGCGAGGGGGGTAACACCGGGTACCTGTGTAGTGCTTTGCACAGAGCACAAGGCGCAGCAGGGGCTCAGCAGGTCACTGCTGCCCTCCTGGTCCCACCAGGGTACTAAGGCTGTTCTCCCGGTCGTCACTGTCGTGGACCGTGTGTCTCAGGCAGAATCGCATTTGGCCCTTGGGGTACCCTGTCCTATGGAATTAAATCGGAAGCGTTAGTGCTTGTGAAATGCAGATGGAGAGATTGTGGGATGAATTGTAAGGGCAAAAACTTGGCATTTTTTTTTTTTTTTTTTTTTTTTTTTTTTTGCAATAGGGTCTTGCTATATAGTTCACGCTGGCTCTGAACTCACTATATAGCCTGCGCTGGCCTTGAACTTGTGGTAGTCCTCCTGCCTCAGCCTCCCAAGTGCTGGGATGACAGGCATGCATCTATGCCCAGCTGCATTTTCTTTTTAGATTTGTTTCCTGAGGTGAATCTAATGAATGTTTCCCTATATTGATTTTTCAAATTTTAACTTGTTTTATAGACAGCCTTGCTATGTAGTGCAGGCTGGCCTTGAACTCATGGTGATTCTTCTGCCTCAGCCTCCCGAGTCCTGGAATTACAGGAGTGTGTCACCATGCCCACTCTATACTGTTTTTTTTTTGTTTTGTTTTGTTTTTTTAAAGCAGGCTCTCACTATGTAGTTGAGACTGACCTGGAACTCACTATGTAGCCCAGGCTGGTCTCGAACTCACAGCGATCCTCCTGCCTCAGCCTCCGAGTGCTGGGACGACAGGCATGCACCATCACGCTCTGTACTGTTTTGTTTTTCCTATATTGTTTTTAATCTATTTTATGTAAGAACAGTAGGACAGTAGAATATGCAGCTGTTAATCCCTTACATATTAGCTGCTACCATTTCACCTGCTGGCCACTCCTACTTCCAATCCACTTGCTCCTTTGTGTCTACCCTGTCCCTCAGTACTGACATTGTGTCCTTTCATCTGGATTAATTTCCATCCAGCTCAGTGTTTCTTTTTCTTTTCTTTTTGTCCCCCAATACCAGTAATCAAACTCAGGACCTTGCTCTTGCCAGGCAGGCAGGGTACAGCTGAGCTACATCCCCAGCCCTCCAGAACAGTTTTAACACATAAACACCATCTGAAGCCAGGTGTGGTGGCAGCTCTTGAGAGGCTGAGGCAGGAGGACCTTGATCAGTTCGAGGCCAGCCCTGAGGCTCAGGGAGGTCAAATAGCTTCCTGGGCTTTTGCTGCTTCAAATCCACACTCAGCCCTCCCTGCCTAGGATCCCACGGACCCTGCACCAAAGCCAGCCGCGCGCCCAGGTCAGCTGTCAGCAGCGAGTGGCCAGATGAGCAGGGCTTTGGGCCGGAGCTCAGCAGCCGTCCCCATTTTACAGATGAGGACATTCTGCAGAGAGGGAGTCCACCCACAGACAGGTGCCAAGCTGGGATGAGAGCCAAGGCATCCAACTCTGCCTCCCAGCTGGCCCGAGGCACAGGAAGGGGCCAGGCGAGGACCCAGATGCTTAAAACACAACCTGTGCATGTGTAATGGTGGGGCACTGCCGATGGCAGAGACGAGGTTCCAGGCCTAGAGGCGGGGCCGGATGGCGGCGTGGGTGACAACCCAGCTGTCACACACACTTGCAGCCCTCTGGGAGGCTGAGGCAGGAGGATCATGAGTTTGAGCTCAGCCCGGGCAACCTAATGACTCAGTGAGATACCGTCTCAAAATAAAGAATAGTAGGGCTGGGGGTGTAGCTCAGGGTCAAGGCCCTGGGTTCGGAGCCCCAGTTCTGCAAAAAAGAAAGAAAAGAAAAACGAAGCTCAGCTGTGCTGCTAACCTGACTCCAACCAGTTTCTGCTGCTGTGGAGCTGGGCTGGTGCCTCATCTTCCAGAAGCCCCACATTCCTGAGCTGGGGACACCGAGTACCGCCCTCCAGTGATGCCATGGGGACTCACAGAGGGTCCTGTGCCACTGGCTTTGTTGTCCCTTGAAGTGCTCTTGGGTCAGTCTTTAGTACAGGGCTTGGCAAACATGTTTTATAAAAGGACGGATAATCTTGCGTGCTTTTACACGTGGGCCACGTATGCTGTCTGCCACGTATTCCTTGCCGGTTTGCTTTCCTTCCTTCTTTCTTTTTCATTTCTGCAATCCGTAAAACTGTCGACATTACCAGTAGCAGCTCCTTAGGCTGTTCTTCGTTCCAGAACAACTGTGCATATTTCTGAGTGAACACTTGCCACGTTGTAATTTCTTTTTTTTTTTTTGACAGAATCTCGCTGCCTAGCCCAGGCTGGCCTCGAACTCACAGCAGTCCTCTTGCCTCAGCCTCCCAAGTACTGGTTACAAATGTTTGCCACCACGCCTGGCCTATATTGTAATTTTAAACTTTGTATCCCTATGTTTATAAGGAAATAAAAAGTTGCCGGCTGTGGTGTTGCACAGATGAAATCCCAGCTATTTGGGAGGCTGAGATAGAGGAATCACAAGTTCCAGCGCAGCCTGGGCAGCTTAGCAAGACTGTCTTACACTGGGGGACGTAGCTCTGTGGTAGAGAACCCCTTGGGTCAATCCCCAGAATCACAGAAAGAAAGAAATAATAATTAACTAAATGATGGAATTTGCTACAGAAATATATATTTTTTAACCCAAATATCTAAACTATTTCAACATGTTGCTGGGCATGGTACTGCACACCTATAATCTCAGCACTCAGGAGGCTGAGACAGGAGGACAGCTGCAAGTTTGAGACCAGAAAGAAAGAATTGGACATTATGGGACTGGTCTGCTCCTTTGGTATCCCCATCTGTAAAATGGAAGGATAATTCTAACTCCCAGTGCTTGGAGCTGTTGTGAGAATGCATGATGATGTCAGGTTAGAGAGGGCATACATGTCGGGCATCCAAACAGTGGGGATCACCTATGCAAAGGCCCTGGGGTCAGGAGAGGCACAGTGTATTTGGGGTATAAATGGTTGCAAGGCCTTGTGTGGTTGCACTGTACATGTCGGGCATCCAAACAGTGGGGATCACCTATGCAAAGGCCCTGGGGTCAGGAGAGGCACAGTGTATTTGGGGTATAAATCGTTGCAAGGCCTTGTGTGGTTGCACTGTGCATGCTGAGGCTGGGAACAGAGTACTGTGGATGCTGAGGTCCCATAGATGTGTGCTGTTGAAGATGTTAGGTCCCTGTTGCTGGGGCCCTGGTCAGCAGGGAAGTGACTTGGACATGTCCCAGTTTATACTGCCATAGCCTCTGACCTGTGACTGACTTACTGATTAACGGGACCGGGTAGCTTTGCTTTTTCTTTTTTCCTTCTTTTGAAACGGGGTTCTGACTGTGTTCCCCAAGGTGGCCTTGAACTCGTGGGATCAAGCAGACTTTCTGGCCCAACCTTCCCAGTATTTGGGGCTGAAGCCACTTGTCCCCATGCCTGGCTTGGCTTTCCTGCTGTTTCTGTGCCTGTGTACTCCTAGCTGCTATCTTAAGCCACTTGTTTTGGCTTGTTATCATTCAAGTTCCCCTGAGAATCTGGTCCTGCTCGGCTTTCGGAGCCAAGCTGGGGGTTAGTGACCTCCCTGTCTATTGGCTGATTCTCTTTAGATCTTCTCCAATCAGCTGTGCCTTCCCGTGTGGAGGTTGTGGGCGGGGCAGTAGGAGTGGGCGTGACCACAATGTGAATGACTGGCGAGGCAGGAATTGCTGGGCCTGGGGACTGGCGGGCCCTGACTGGGAAACGAAAAGGGCGCCAGGGTTTGGGCCTGATGCCTGGGAGTGAGCCCTGGGAAGAAGATTGCTCTTGAGCACTGGAAGGGACAGATAGCATCACTGTCACCGTGAGAGAGAAGGGGCATCCCTGCAGGTGGCCCAAAGTGCAAAAGTCAGAGTCTGGACTCGGTCTGGATGGCTGTGGGTGGGGCGCAGGAGGAGGCGGAGGCCGTCTTTCCAGGCTAAGGCGATGGAGTCAGGGTTTGGGACGTTTCACAGAGGGCGGGATGTGGTCTGGAAGTTCCTCACCTTTGGACCTCTGGCCTGGCCTCTGAAGTCACTGGGAGGAGGACTGAAAACTGTGGTGGCTTCGAAGGAAGGACTGGGGTCAGCATGTCCGCAACCCTCTCTCATTCTGCCTCACCCCTTTGTGAGCCTTTAGCCAAGACCTGCTTTGGTTTGGTTTTGCTTTTTATGCTGGGGATTGAAACCAGGGCCTTTGCACTGAGCTACATCTCCATTCTTTTGGTTTTTTTGTTTTGTTTTTTTAAGAGTAGGAAAAATTTATTTAGGGAAAGAAAGCTTCTGTCTAAGAGAGACAGAGGGGGGACAAGATCACCCCACTTCTCCAAGATGTTTTATACAGCAAAGCCGTATGGTGAGGCGGGTACAAAGTGGGACAAAACTGTAAGACCCAATGGAAGATGACAAGGTGGGCATAGATGGGACAAAACCACGACCAACGATAAGATTACAAGTGCAGCCACCCGGGTAATATTGATTAAATGGGGGTCAAATGGGGGTGCAAGTCACGTAACAAACATACAAGGACTTTCAGTAAGGGTGGGGGTCAGAGATATTTCCTGGAAAGGCTGGGCTAAGACCTTGGCCCCCACCCAGGTGATTGATACCTATTTAGAATATCAATCACTGCTTTTTATCCCCGCCATTACTATTTTTATTTTTTATTTTGAAACAGTGTCTTGCTAAATCATTAAGTTGCCCAGGCTGGACTCAACCTTCCAGAGTGGTGGGATTTTAGATGTGTGCTACCACCTGGCTAGGCCAGAACCCTTTATGGACCTCATTTTCAGCAGGTCATCATAACCCCTTCTTTGCACTTACCTGGCTGATCCAAGAGTCACAAACATAATTCAGGGTGTAAGAGCAAATTTTCCAGTAGCAAGATCAGACAACCATTAGCTGGCATACCGGTCCATTGTAGGTGGTACCTGTGGCAGACATCACTAATAGATCCCAGTGCTCACTGCTGCTGAGCACAGGGCTAAGGCAGCCATGACTAATCAATAGGAGTTGTCTGAATCCTGCTGATCCCTTGACGCTGGGTTCTTTGAACACAGACTGCCTTTGTGCATTCATCTCTGGATTGTCACATTTTGGGGGTGGGGCATTTCCTACTTTGTTCTTAGTCCTCACTTACCTGGGCTTGTCAGTAGTTTACGGAAGACATGTTCCTCTTGGACTCGTGGGTGTCGCCTCTTCCAGGAAGTGTTCTTCTTCTTCTTTTTTTTTTTTTTTTTGAGACAGCATCTCACTATGTAGTTGAGACTGCTCTGGAACTCACTGTGTAGCCCAGGCTGGTCTCCAACACGCAGCGATCCTCCTGCCTCAGCCTTCAGAGTGCTAGGATTACAGGCGTGCGCCACCACGCCCGGCTCAGGAAGTGTTCTTAGAATCAAATTGAAATTGAGGGCCCCACTGCCACCGTCACTGTGGGTTCCATTGTGTCCAAGGAATTAGCATTAACCCCATTTCTTACTTGTGCTCTTACTTTTGGTGGCCACACTGGGCTCCTGTGCTGTTCCCCTCACTGCGGAAGGTCAGATGCTGAATCTGAGTCCGTCCGTGGGTTCCTGGTGCCATTGTGCAACAGAGAGGCCTTTGGCGGACTCACTGTGTTCAGAGAAGGGGAGCTTTTCCCATGCACTGTCCTCCCTGATGTCACGGGGTGGCCATGAAATGACCCCAGGAAACTGTCATGGTCTGTTCTTAGCATAAGCCTCAGACTCACAGTATTTGATTTTTTTTTTTTTTTTTTTTTGCTTGTCTTTCTTGCTACTTGTGTGAGGAAGGAAACTTTTTGCTGATTCTCTTCAGGCTGACATAATCTGGGTGGCTTGTAAACAAAAGACATTATTTCTCACAATGTGGGAGCTGGAAGTCCAAGATCAAGATGCCAGCATGGTGGCACACACCTCTTAATTCCAACACTCCGTGAGGCTGAAGCAGGAAGGTCTCAGGTTCAAGCCCAGCCTGGGCAATTTCAATTTAGAGACTTGAAAAAAAAAATCATGCATCGGGGCTGGGGATTTAGCTCGGTGGCATTGTGCCTGCCTGGCAAGCACAAGATTCAATTTCCAGTACCCAAAAAATAAATAAATAATTTAAAAAGGCTGTGGATGTAGCCCAGTGCAAAGGCCCTGGGTTCAACACCCAGGGCTGCAAAAAGTAAATAAATATATTAATTAATTAATTTTTTTAAAAAAAGGTGCCAGGAAATTCAGTGTCTGGTGAAGGCTGTTTCTGGTTGCTGTGTGGTGCCTTCTCGTGCCCTTTTGGAGTAGAGGGGGCAAAACAGCTTCTGAGGCCTCGACCTGGTCGCCTTCCAAAAGCCCCTCCTCCTAATGCCATCACATTGACATTTAGATGTCAGTTTAGGGACTTGCCTGGAACACACGGATACAGACCTTGGCCGGGATCTCGTTTTTTTTCAGCCTAACCCTCTACCCGGCAAGGACCCTAACCTGCCGAGTAGTGGGCCTGGGCCAGTGATCAGGAATTGTCCTCACTTTAAGTTACCAGGAAGCAGCACTAAAACCCTGAGACATGTATAGGAGCAGCCCAGAGGGGAACAGGGGCTGTGCAGAGGGAGGACGAGGCCGGGCCCAGGCTGCATCCTGGGGCTGAGGGTGTCATGGGGCCAGAGGATGCGTGGGCAGTGCTTGTTGGTGGTTCTGCCTATTCTCTCTTTTTTATTTTTTTATTATTTTGGTACTGGGGATTGAACTCGGGTCCTTGCGCTTGCAAGGCAGGCCACCGAACCGCTGGGCTAAATCCCTGGCCCTATTCTGCCTATTCTCGAAGGGGCTGGTGAGGCAGGGTTGGTGTGATGGGAAACAAGGCGTGAGGGCAGGAGCGGAGGCTGACATTGTGGGCCCTGTACCCTCTTCCTCAGCTGGCGCTGCAGACGGGTCGTGAGCCCCCGCCCATCTGGCGCGTGCAGAAGGCCCTTCTGCAGAAGTTCACTCCTGAGATCAAGGATGGCCAGCGACAGTTTTGTGCCACCAGTAATGTAAGCCTGTGCGGGGGCATGTGGACATGTAGGCCCCAGGGAGGGTGGGTCTGGGATTGGGTCCCTTGTGCCTGGCTCTTATTCATCCTTGCTGGGGGGCTGAGGCAGGAGGACCGCCATGATTCCGATGCCAGCCTGAGCTGCATAGTGAGTTCAGGGCCAGCCTGAACTACATAGCAGGACCCTGTCTCAAAAAGCAAAAAAGAGAAGAAAAATCAAATATGCTTCGGGAATGGGTCTGCCTCGGGGTCCTGGGCAGGGTGGTACACTGCATCGCATGGAGAGAATGTGCCTCCTTTTTTCCATAGTATTTGGGGTATTTTGGAGATGCCAAAAATCGGTACCAGCGCCTGTACGTCAAGTTCCTGGAAAACGTCAACAAGAAGGATTATGTGAGGGTCTGTGCTCGGAAACCCTGGCACCGGCCCCCAATGCCCGTGAGGTACCTGCCTGGGGGACACATGTCCCATATCTTGGGGCTGGAAAGAGCCAGGGGAGGATGAGGCAGGGGAGGGACTTCCGTGTGCTGAGCCCAAGCCAAGCCGGGTCCAGCGGGATGCGGGTCTCCGCGGCGCTGACTGCTGTCCCCTCCTTGCTCCTGCAGGCGCTCCGGGCAGGCCAAGGGCCCCGCATCCGCGCCTCCCCTCAAGACCCCAGCACCACCGCCCAAACCTGAGCTGCCTGACAAGGCGCCATCGGAAAAGCCCCCAGAGCAGACACCCCAGACAGCTCTGCCCGAGGCCCCGGCCCCTGAGAAGCCATCGCCACCGCGGCCTGCGGAGAAGGAGAAAGACAAGGAGAAGGAGAGGGAGAAGGAGAGGGAGAGGGAGAAGGAGAGGGAGAAGGAGAAGGAGAGGGCGACCAGAGGAGAGCGGCCAACACGAGGCGAGAGGGGCGCAGGCGGGAGGCAGACCCGCCCGGAGCGAGGCCTTACAGCAGCCCAGCCCCCCACTGCCCGGCCCCTCAAGGCCCGGCCCCCCAAGGTGAAGGCTGAGCCGCCCCCTAAGAAGAGGAAGAAGTGGCTGAAGGAGGCGGTGGGCAATGCCTCGTCAGGTGGGGGTCCGGCAGGCAGCTCCTCGGACTCGGATTCCTCGCCTGGAGCTCCCAGCGAGGACGGTGAGGCCCCAGTGACGGGGACATCGGGGGACTGCAGTAGAGGCATGAGATTCGGGTCTTCAGAAGCCCTATCACTGGAGGGCTCCATGTATGCAGCAGGACAGAAAGAAAAATGAAGTGCAAGTAAGAACAAAAGCTAAATCCCAGCACTCTGGGAGGCTGAGGCAGGAGGATCTCAAGTTTGAGCCCAGGCTGAGCAACTTAGTGAGACCTTGTCTCAAAATAAAAAAGTGCTGTGGATGTAGCCCAGCGAAAGGCTCTGAGTACAAAAAAATGAACAAAAAGAAGGCTTTTATGTGGGGACTGCTTGATGCTGGTTAAATTGCTCTATTTTCACAGTACTCCTAAGAAGCCATTGTAGTATTAGCCTCATGTACAAATGAGGAAACTGAGGCACAGTGCCAGTGCCCAGGCTTTGTCTGAGGGCACTGTGCTCTTTGGTGCTGTCAGGCGGCTCCCGATGGCCGAGGTGGAGGTGGCCCACCTCAGTGCCAGGCCTGAAGAGAGGAGCTTTCTGTGACTTGCTGGGTGACCAGAGGATGGAACCTGACCTCTCAGTGCCATAGCGACCGCTCCTGTGACATGGGCCACATAGGTGAACCCCAAAAGAGTGCTTGTCTGGAGCAAGACCAGATGGTAGCTCCACATCTGCCTGGTATATGCTCTGTCCCCAGTGCTGAGAGTGGTCTCTTGTTAGTGGTGACAGTGGCAGCAGATTAAACCCACATATACATATGTAGAGTGAAATAACGGCAGACTTTTATGGAGTGCCTACCATATGCCAGGTGCCATCCTAGGCTTTGACTAAGTTCAGCCTTACCTAAGCTCTCTGAAGTAGGCACTACAGAATTACCCGGTGTTATTTATTTATTTTACTTTTTTTTTTTTTATGTTTTGTTTTCTTTTTTGGTACCAGGGATTGAACTTGTGCCCTTGCACTCGCAAGGCAGGAGGCAGAACCACTGAGCCAAACCCCTGGCCCGTGTTTGCTTTATTTTTGGTTTTCTGAGACAGGGTATTGCTATGTTGTAGTGCAGGCTGGCCTTGAACTCCCTGTGATCCTCCTGCCTCAGCCTCCCTAGTGCTGGGATTATAGGCATGTGCAGCCATGCCTGGTTCATCTCATTTGAAAGACCAGCAAATTGAGGCTTGAGGGGTGACAGAACTTGCCCAAGACCCCACACTCATAGGTGTGGCGTCTGACAATAGGAGCGGCATGGAGACAGGTAGACTTCTCTGAGGGACCACAGGGCCCATGGGAATCCAAGGCACTTTCCTAAGGTTGTCCAGAGGCTTAGTTAAAGCCACACTGAGTGGGTCAAATGAAGTTCACTGACCGGGATGTTCTCTGTCTGCGCTCAGGCTCAGCCCGGGAGACCTGGTCCGAGCCTTTCTTTCCACCCAGGCTGAGCCGTGCTCCTCTGCTCTCCCTGCAAGGAACAGGCTGTGGCTCTGTCTGACCGCGGGCTTCTCTCTTTGATTCTGCTACTGAGAGGAGTTTTTGCCATGCAGGTGGCCTAAGAGAAAGAAGGAATCACAAACCTGTGCCCCATTTCCCCCCAGAGCGGGCGGTACCAGGGCGTCTTCTAAAGACCCGGGCAATGCGGGAGATGTACCGGAGCTATGTGGAGATGCTGGTGAGCACAGCCCTTGACCCAGACATGATCCAGGCCCTAGAGGACACGCACGGTGAGCTGGTGCCTGCCCAGGGGGACTGGGCCTGGACGCTGGGTCTGAGGGAGGAGGCTGGGCCCGGACCCCAGGTCTGAGGGAGGAGGCTGGGCCCGGATCCCTGGCCCCTGGCCCCCGCATTGCAGAGCTACGGCCCTGACACTTCCTGTCTTGCAGATGAGCTGTACCTCCCACCCATGAGGAAGATTGATGGCCTCCTCAATGAGCACAAGAAAAAAGTCCTGAAGCGGCTGTCGCTGAGCCCCGCTCTGCAGGTGAGTGGAAGCCTGGGCAGGAGTTGTCTGGGCCCCAGGACTCAGAAGTGGAGGTGACCTGTGGGTGTCCCCTGAACACCTAGCCTGCAAGGGACACTGTTAGGAGTTGGATCGCTCTCCTGTACTCTGCTGGGGGAAAACTTGAGGATTGAGGGGTCCCAGCGTTTTGCACCAGCTCTGAGGCCAGATGGAGGGGAGCCACAGGCCTTGCAGCGGCGGGGGGTGGCAGGCCCGTGGACAAGGTTCAGTGAAAAGCGGTTGTGAAACGTCAATGGGGACCAGATGCATCAGGCTGCACACCGAAGGCGCATGTGGGGTCAGCCTTTCCCGCGACTGCTCCATGTACGCGATGTAAGCTGTCTGACTGCCGGGCTTCCGGGGAAGTCATTTATCCGTGTAATTTCCCTTTGGAGAGACCCAGGGTGCTCTGAGGATTCTGGACAGTGTAGACCTGGCTCCGAGGATCCTGGTGGGGATGATTCTGTAGACGAAACTGTGCTAAGTGGTGCCCACTTGTCATCCCAGCGGTCTTGGAGGCTGAGGCAGGAGGAGTGAGAGTTTGAACCCAGCCTGGCCAAGTTAGTGACTTTGCAAGACCCTGTCTCAAAATAAAAACTAGAGAGGGGCCCGAGGATTTAGCTCAGTGGCACTGTGCCTTCTCAGCAAGCACAAGGTCCCGAGTTCAATTCCCAGTACCAAAAAAAAAAAAAAAATAATAATAATTAGAAGACTGGGGATGTAGCTCAGTACAAAGACCCTGGGTTCAATCCCCTGGATTAAAAAAAAAAATGTGTTAGGGCAAGTGGCTTCGAACTCTGGGGTAGAATGTTCATCTGGCTTTGAGAACTCTGGGAGGGTGTCAATATGACTGAAAGTTCTGGGATTTTAGGGAAAGTCAGAGTTCTAGTGTGATGTTATGTTGGAGCTCAGAACTCTGAGACATAATATTAAGTCGCTTAGTGGTGTCTGGTGGGATCTCTGTGAGACTCAGAAAACAGGGTCTATTGTTAGCATGGATCTGAGCGTTCTGGGTAAGGGTGTTTCACATAGACTTTCTGGGTGTGGTGATAGTATGACTGCAAATTCAGGAATAGATAATAGGCTGGTGCTGAGAATTCTGTGCTAAACTGTTAATGCCGGTTTTGAAAATTCTGGGAGACAGTGTTAGGTGGCTTGGAGAATTGGCTTCTGAAAAAATTGGAGGATTTTTTTTTTTTTTTTTTTTTTTTAAGAGTTGGAGGATGTTAATCCAGTCCAGGAAATCAGAGATGGTCAGGCTGACTCTAGGGATTCTGAGTGGGGAGTCATGCTGGACTGGAGGGTAGGGTTATGTCTTATTTAAGGTACTTAGTAAGGGTAGGGTTATGTCTCTAACCCCACTGTGAGTTGAAAACACTGTAGTTCAAATACTTTCAATGTGCCCGAACCCCAAAATATCATAGCTAAGCAACATAGCACACTCAATAGTTGCCTCTTCTTCTTTGTTGCTATTTATTTAGCAATATTAAGGTTTGAACCCAAGGCCTTCTCAATGAGCTATATCCCCAGCCCTTCTGGGGGCGTGGGGTATCCGGTGATTGAACTTGGGACCTTGTGCTTGCAAGACAGGCAGCGGGACCACTGAGCTAAATCCCTGGTCCCCAGCCCTTTTTAATTTTTTGAGACAAGGTTTTGTTAGTGTCCCAGGCTGGGCTTAAACTTGGAATCCCCCTGCTTCAGCCTCCTAGAATGCTAGGATCTTAGGCATTCATACCTTCATTGTTTCCTTTTATAATCCCAGGACTGACTAAGAGCTGCCCAGCGTCTTGACCATACGTTGCTAGTCTAAGAAGCTACCCAAATTCAGAATTTCAAATATAAGCCAGGGGGTACACACCTGTGATCCTAGCACTCTTGAAGCCCGAGGCGGGAGAACTTTAAGTTTGACTCCAGCCTGTACAACTTAGCCACTTAGCAAGACCCTGTGTCAAGGAAAAAATAATGTTTTAAAGGCTGAAGATGTAGCTCAGTGCTTAGGCCTGGGGTTTAATCACTAGTACTAGGCTGGGTGCATACCAGTAGTCCCGGCACTCAGGAAAATAAAGTAGGAGGATTGCCAAGAGTTCAGTGCCAGGGGGCCGGGGAGTTAGCTCAGTGGTCCCACTGCCTGCCTCGCAAGCACAAGGTCCCCAGTTTGATGAAAAAAAAAAAAAAAAATTTCAAGGCCAGCCTGATCTACATTGTGAGACCTTGTCTTAAAAATAAAACAAAACAAAAAAAATCACTAGTACTGAAAAAAGAGAGAGAAGAAAATAAATTCCAAGGATAGTGTCTACTTTCTAACATCATAAAATAAAAAAATACATGAAGTCCACTCCAGCCATGATGGCGCACATCTGTAATCAATCCCACCACTCAGGAGGCTGAGGCAACAGGATCAACCCAGCCAGGCCGGGCTACATAATGAGATGCTGAAAAAGAAATCACTAAGTTGTACGCAGCGTGTTGTAGTCTGCCTCTATGAAATATTAGAATTGGTCTGAGGATTATGGGATAGGTAGAATGTTAGTCTGGTTTTGGAATCTTGAGATCGACTGGCACTGAGAATTTTAGGATAAGTTCAAACTGACTCCTGGAAGGAGGGATGGCTGTTAGACCGGCACTGAGATTTCACAGATAGATTTATTTTCATTCTTCTTAGACAGGGGCTCTGTGTAGTGCAGGCTGACTTTAAACTCTCGGTGATCTTCCTGCCTCAGCCTTCCAAGGCTTCAGGGGTGGAATTTTGGCTGTTGCTTAGAATTCTGGGATTTGATTCTAGGCTACTTCTGAGAGTCCTGGGATGGACATACCATCTACCCAAGCTGGCTGGGAATTTATAGTAATCCTGCTGTCAGCCTCCTGACTGCTGGGATCACAGGCAAGATTCTGTGTCCTCTGAGAAAAACCAAACCCCTGAGTGTCTTCTGATCTGCAGCCTGGGGGGAAACTGAGGCACCTGCTGCCAGGTGATGGGCGGGGCTCTGTGGGCCCAGGGAGCAGGGAGCAGGCCAGTGACCCCAAGCTTCCTGCAGGACGCCCTGCACACATTCCCTCAGCTTCAAGTGGAGCAGAGTGGGGAGGGCTCCCCAGAAGAGGGTGCTGTGCGGCTGCGGCCAGCCGGGGAGCCCTACAACCGCAAGACTCTGAGCAAGCTCAAGAGGAGCGTGGTGCGAGCCCAGGTGGGCACTGGGGGGTGCGCCGGGGGAAGGGGGCAACCTGGGGTCCCAGGGCCTGAGCATCTCCACGCCTCTGCCCAGGAGTTCAAGGTGGAGCTCGAGAAGTCGGGGTACTACACGCTCTACCACTCCCTCCACCACTACAAATACCACACCTTCCTGCGCTGCCGGGACCAGGTGAGCTATGTGGTACTCTCACCTGGGGGCACCTTCACAGGCGAGCTCAGGACCGGGGGAGCCGGCCCCAGCTTCCCTCACCCGGGGTGCAGGCCCAGCCTCCTCCCTCAGACCCGGGGCTCCAGATCCCATGCCTTCCGTCCTGGGAGGCCGTTCTCTGGCCACCCCCAATCTCGGAGGCAGCCCCCAGCACCCCGTTTAACCCCTGCAGACCCTGGCCATCGAGGGCGGTGCCGAGGACCTGGGCCAGGAGGAGGTGGTCCAGCAGTGCATGCGGAACCAGCCGTGGTTGGAGCAGCTCTTCGACTCATTCAGCGACCTGCTGGCCCAAGCACAGGCCCACAGCCGCTGTGGGTGACCCCACCCCCGGGCTACCTCCTCCAAGAACGGAGAATCAATCGGGACAGAACCGTGTCCTCAGGAGCTCGGCCCTGGGCTCGTCGCTGTGCGGGAAGGGGGTGTCCATGCTGCCCCCCAGAGCAGGGTTCAGAGTTCGACTTCCCCTCTCTCAAGCCCTCTCCCCCCTCCCCCTTCCACTGTTGGGTGTACAGAGAAATTATTTATATATATGTATAAATGTCTATTTAGTAACGGTCTCCCTCGCCCCTTGCCCAGCCCCCTCCATGGCCATAGGCCCCCACCTTGTACATATGTATAGGAAAAGTCTATGTATGGTTGCGGGGGGGTGGAGCGGCTTCAGAGAGCTTGGGGATCCCCTCCCCCGAAGCCCACCCCTAGGCCAAGATCCTTGCTAATGGCCATTCCTTCCCCAGGGCATTTGGCATCGGGTGGGAGGGGAAAACGCATCTTGTTAATTATTTTTAATCTTATTTATTGTACATACCTGGGACTGGGGGGGGCTGGGGAGGTAGAGGGGGGAAAAGGGTCCCCTCCCTCTGTCTGTCCCACTCCTTTTCTACGGCGATTTGTCTGTGTCTGTCCCCCTCCCTCGCCCCTTCCCACTGTTGTCTGGATGTGGTTCTATTTTTTAATCGGCCCCCTTTCTGGCCTCCCTCTCCTTCCTGACCCCCTACCCTCCCGGCACCCCTTGTCTCCTGCTTCTTCTTGGGCGTCTCTACAGCTCACCTTGTATACACTGTGTACACAACCAGCCAAACGAAACCCAACGCAACACTTTACCTGCGGACCGGAGTCCTCTGTCCTTCGGCGTGGGGTGGTGGGAACTGGGGACTGGGCTTTTCTAGAGCCCTGGAGGGAGGTGGTCTGAGGTCTAGTGTGGGTTAGGTGTGTTCACTGCCTAACAACCACTGTATCTCAAAACTTACAAACACTGATTATTTTAGTCTTCCCCCCCCCCCCCGATACCAGGGATTGAACTCAGGACCTTGCACTTTCCAGGCAGGTGCTGGGCCACTGAGCTACATCCCTGGCCCAACAGTTTCTTTTTTTCTTTTTTTTTTTTATTCACCCTTGAGACAAGGTCTCCCTATGTAGTTCAAGCTGGCCTTGAACTTGGAGCAATCTTCCTGCCTCGGCCTCCTGAGTGTTGGCATTTCAGGTGTGTGCCACCATGTCTGGATTAGCCTGCACTTCCTCAAGATAAGTTCTGGAGGCTTAGCAGTACTGGCCTCAGATCTGTAAGGGCAAGAATCAGGGTTCCACGTAAATCTCCTGGCTATGGGTTGGAAGCCCCAGTTCCCTGCCCTAGCGCCTCACTGTGGAGTTGCTTGGGTCTCCTCCCACCATGGCTGAGGCCAGGGAGGAAGCCGTGATGTTAGGTCCAAATCTCACTACCATATACCCACTCTTCTGCCACACATTTTTGCTACTGATCATTAAATTTGATTCACACTCGTGGAGAAGGAAGTTACCTCCATTTGTTAAAGGAAGAAAGTATGATTTATTTTTTCAGTAGTAGGAAGTGGTTGAACCCAGAGCCTTCATTCCAAGCTACATCCTCAAACGCACATTGAAGTTGGGTACAGTGGTGCACTCCTGTAATCTCAGCTACTCAGAAGGTTGAGGCAGGAGAATTGCAAGTTTGAGTCCAGCTTGGGCAACAAGTTGCAAGAACTTGTTTCAAAATAATAAATTTTTTAAAAGCTCTAGGGATGTTGCTCAGTGCAAAGGCCCTGGGTTTCATCCCCAGTACTCCCCCAAAAAAGGTCTAACATTTGGAGATGAACTGCCAGTATTGTAGAACCCAGTCTGTGTAGTAGTGAACAGGCCGTGTTCATTCCAGAGCCCTGTGTGATCAGAAGATAGAGATGCAGAGTTTGACTAAGGGTAAACATGAGTGCTCCAGGTTCCCCGCCTGGTGAGGTGGAGGGGGGAAAAAAACTTTTTTTTTCTTTTGAGATGGAATCACTATGGAGCCCAGACTGGTCTTGAACTTGCAGCAGTCCTCCTGCCTCAGCCTCCTGAATGCTGGGCTTACAGGCACAGCCACTACACCTGGCAAGACAAAACTCTTCCAGGACTCCTAAGTGTCCAGATCCTTGCATGCCAGTGTCTTCCAGAGTGCAGCATGGACAGTGGTATTTAGTGGACCTGATTCCTGGAGAATCGCCGAGTTTGGAAATGTGTCCTCGAACTTTGTTCCGTGTGGAGCTGCAGCCCTTCGTGGGGTGAGGCAGCCTGCAGTTTCTGGACATGGCTGTCAATCTGGCCCAAAGGTGCCAGAACTGGCATGGAAGGTAGGCGGGTATCCTCAGTCCAGGAGGACGGTGAGTAGAAAAGACCTGGTTGGCCTTTGGGCCCCAGCTGCCCAAACTTCACCCTGGGCTGTAACACAATCTGTACAACTCAGGTGTGTGCGCCTGTAATTCCAGTGCTTGGGAGGCTGAGGCAGGAGGATCATCTTGAGTTTTGAGTCCAGCCTGGACTACATAGTGAGACCCCATCTCCAAAAGACCACAAACAAAAAGATGGCTAAAGCCAAGGTCATTGAAATTGGGAGAGATTGAGTCATTAGGCTCTCCAGAGCCCCTGCGTGGAGTGGTGTCCCATGGATGTCCTCATCGGCACAAGCATGGGGTTAGGGAGGTGCTAGCCAGGCCACACTGGCCAGCGCACCCTTGTCTCATGAGCTTTGGACTGGCAGGTGCTGTGAACTTCCAGAGATGCCCTGCCAGTTGATGCATAGGCTCCCGTACCTTTCTCAGGGCAAGCAAGAACTTGTCACCATCCCACTGTCTCGGTCCTGCTCCAAGCAGGTGTCCGCAACCTGCAGACCTAGAACCTGACCCCACTGGATGAAACGGACAGACCTGGCCGCCACTTGGCAGGCGCTGCTTGGACCCGCAGGGGCCCTGGGAGGAGCGGAGGCCCAGGACGCTTCATCCTGCTGGGAGCACAGCGCCCCCAGCAGGGGTCAGGTGGAAACACCAGACCTCTTCTGGAAGCTGGTAGAGGCATTGTCCCTTGTCCCCACTCACCCAGCAAGGCGGGTGGAGCAAACGTGTAGCACAATACACCCAGCCACTGTTATTCCCAGGGTGGGAGGTTGAACACGGGCCAAGGGTTCTATGATAATGAAAGCGGAAAGAGATCTTGGCTAATCAGTGTTCCGATCTGGAGCACAGAGGGGCATTCACTGTGCTGGGGCAGGATGGAACAGTCCAACAGTTGGCCCTGGTCGTTGATCCTGTGCCCTGCCCGCCTGCAGCTCCTCTGCCCTCTCCTCAGGGGGACTGGAGGCCTAAGTCCTCCGGCAGAGGGTTCTGGCCTGCTGTGTTGAGTGGTAGGGTTTAAGGAGGGCTGATCACAGCCAGCACTCATGTACGCCTGGAGTCCCAGCACTCAGGAAGCTGAGGCAGGAGGATCACTGTGAGTTTAAGGCCAACTTGGGCTCCATAGTGAGACTGTCAAAAATAAAAATAATAAAAAAACAAGAGTGGCTGGTCAGATGGAATTGTAAGGTAGGCGGTTAGTAGTTTCCAGGCAGGATTTTGATTGGTTTGTTGGTTTTACATGGTGGGTTCAAGGATTCCCAGGACATTGGCCCTTGGTCAGCATGGCCAGAAGTCTCCCCATATCCACAGCCCCAAGTTTGATTCAGGATTGTTTTGGGTTTTTGAGATAGGATCTCACTTTGTAGCTAGCTGATTCTTTTTTTTTTTTTTTTTTTTTTTTTTTCTTTAGCTGGCTGATTTTTGAACTCACTATGTAGCCCAGGCTGACTTCAAACTCACAGTGATCCTCCTGCCTCAGCCTCCCAAATGCTGGGATTACAGGACTGCATCATCAATGTGCCCTGTGGATTCAGGGTTTAGATTGAGAGGCCAGCCCCGTTAGGCACTCTCAGGAGCTGAGAACTTGGCAGGCCCTGCTTGGACACCATTCTACCCATCCTACTCTCCACCAGAGAAGTCTTGCTCAGTGTACATCAGAGGTCAGAGGGGGCAGGCAGGTTTTACTTCACCTGTCTGTCTCCAGGGTCCTAGGACCGTCTGGAAAAGCACTTTCAATGTTGTAGTGGGCCTGTGTACAATGCTAAGATGCTATGGACTGGGAGGCATCCAACTTCATCCCCAATACAATGTCCACCCAAACAGCAAAGGATACACTTGCTTTTTTGAAGGGAATTAGGGATCTGCATGGCTGCTTGAGTTTATTTCCCTGCCCCTTCCTAAGAAATAGATGGATTCTAAATGCTACTACAGTTCTCGAAGGAGTGAGGCTTTAGAGTGTGTACACCCTGAATTCACCCAACGTTTCCCTTTTAAAAACCACCTCCTGAACCTATAATTCTAGCACGTGGGAGGTTGAGGCAGGAGGATCACTTCAAGTTTCAGGCCAGCCTGGGCTACATAATGAGTTCAGGGACTGCTTGAACTACAGAGACCCTGACTCAAAACAAAACAACACTTCCTGAAGTTGGCAGTGACGTTTATGTTTATTCTTCTGAGGAGAGGAGTTATGTACAGCAGTGGCCTAGGAGCCCCTTACCCCACCAGGGGCTTGGGTAACGAAAAGAGGCATTGGCAGAAGGCACATGGTGGTGATGGCCCAGAGGGGCCAGCAAGTCAGGGTAAGGGCGCAGTGTGTCCTGGAAGATCCAGAGGAAGAAACAGGCTCAGCGGGGGCCTCGGGCCACATGGCAGGGTGTGAGGCTGCTGGTCCCTCAAGCTTGTGCTGGTCACGTCCCTGGCCGGCTACAGCAAGATGCATGGGCAGCCTCCGTCCTTCTTCCTGGGGGCACTGGGAGGGCTGGGCGGGAGCTCTTGTTCCTGGTATTTCCTGTGGGAAGAGGCCAGTGACACTGGGCTGGAGGTGCAGGGACAGGAGGGGGAAGAGGACTCACCGGACAGCCCGCACCAGCTGCTCAAAGGCCTCGTCCACGTTGAGGCGCAGTTTGGCTGAGGCCTCAAAGTAGGCCACGTGGTGGGAGGCGCCAAAGCTGGAGGCTTCCGATCGGGGCACCTGGGTGAGGGCCGAGGAGGGGAAGAGTTGGGTTCTTGGGCTGAGTGACCCCAAGAGAAGGGCTTCAGAGGGAAAGTTTCCAAAAGGTTCTGCGGGATGCTGAGAGTACTGACAGCAAACAGATAAGGAATTGGGGACTCCCAGCACTCAGGAGGCTGAGGCAGGAGGATTGCCTTGGGTGTGAGGCCAGCCTGAGCTCCACAGCAAAACTTGTCTCAAACCACCCCCTCAAAAAAAACAGGGATGTTTTCTTTTTTTGTTGTTTTTCCCGGTTCTGGAGCTTGAACTCAGGACCTTGAGCTCGCCAGGCAAGTGCCGCATCACTGAGCAACATCTCAGGCCCTTGTTTGTTTGGTACCAGGGATCAAACTCAGGACCTTGTGCTTGCAAGGCAGGCGCGGTGCCACTGAGCTAGATCCCCAGCTTTGTTTTGTATTTTGGAATGGGGATTAAACCCAGAGTTTTCACACTAAACTACCTCTTCAGGCCTTTGTAAAAAAAAAAATTAAAATTTTTTGAGACAGGGTCTCCCTAAGTCCCTGGTTTGCCTCGGCTGGGTTTTTGACCTCCCTACCTCGGCCTCCCAGATTCCTGGGATTACCAGCACATGCACGGCTGTGCTCAGCTAGGCAGGCCTCTTAGATGTATTGGTTAACGAGGAGTCTGCAGGCCGAAGCAAGGATGTTGGTCTTGGCAGAAGCCAAGTGCAGCCTTCAGGCTGGAAATCCCCAAAGAAGGATTCGCCTGAAAGACGAGGTCTGTGTGGGAGTCATGTCTTTCCTGTGTACAAGGACAAGCAGGGCCAGGGATTTAGCTCAGTGGTTCTGCTGCCTGCCTTCCAAGGGTAAGGACCCGAGTTCAACCCCTGACGCCCCCCCCCATACCAAGAAAAAAAAAAAAAAAAGACAAAGAAGAGAGCATACAAATCCCTGGCAGGATTGGGTGTGGGGAAGCAGTGGGGTTTCCCTGGGCAGGTAGGAGGTGCATCAGGTAGGGGGCACCCCGAACCTGCCGCTGTGTCTCCAGATCTGCCTTGTTCCCAACCAGCACGACTGGGAAGTCATCACGGTCCTTGACTCGGAGGATCTGTGTGAAGAGCTTGCCCACCTCGTTGAAGCTAGGGGAGAGGCCACAGGCTTGAGGTCCTGCCAGCCACTGGGCTGCGCGCCTCTACCCGCCGCGACCCTCACCTTTGCCGGTCGTTAATGGCAAACACCAGCAGGAAGCCGTGGCCTGCACGCATGTACTGCTCCCGCATGGCCCCGAACTCCTCCTGGCCCGCCGTGTCCAGGACTGAGGAGACAGGGGGTGCGGTGGGGGCCAGGCTCCCTCCAGGGAGCCCCACAAGCCCTCAGCACCTGCCAGCCTGTTCCCCGACACTCACTGTCCAGCCGGGCCGGGATGCCATCCACGGTGCAGATCTTCGTGTAGGAGTCCTCAATGGTGGGATCGTAGTCAGACACGAAGTAGGACTGAGGGGGTGTTATTGGAGGATGAAGCCCTGCTCTCTGCTGCCTCGTGCCACCCCCACCCTGTCTCTAGCCACCCCCTCATCTTTCACTTTTTCTTCTTCTTCAGACAGGGTCTCACTGTGTAGCCCAGGCTGGTCTCGAACTCACAGCGGTCCTCCTGCCTTAGCCTGCCAACTGCTGGGATTACTGGCGTGCACCATCAGGCCTAGCTGTCTGTCTCGAAGTCTCTGATCCATTCTTTGGTTTTCTGCACTCTTTCTTTCTCAGTCTTTATTTCCCGCTCTCTGGGTCTCTGTCTCCTTCTCTTTGGATACCTGTCCCCCTACCCCAGTGTCCTCTCTCTGAGGCTCTCCTGGTCCTTTCCTTCCAGATAAAGTACTTCTCCCTTATGATCACATTCTGGCTGTGTGACATTGCACGAAGTCACTTCCCCTGCCTGAGCTCAGTTTTCTCGTTTAGAAAATAATAATAGGTGGGCTGGGGATTTAGCTCATGGTGCCCCACCTGCCTCTCATGCACAAGGTCCTGAGTTCAATCCCCGGTACCAAAAGAAAATAATAATAGGGCCAGAGATGTAGCTCAGTAGGGCCACGCCTGCCTGGCGAGAGCAAGGTCCTGAGTGCAGTCCTTGGTACCAAAAAAAGAAAAGAAGAAGAATAGCACCACACCCACCCAGTGTTTGTGAAATTCTGGGGAACCCCTTACTAAACATTTAACATACCGATGGGCATAGTAAGCACTCAGTTTTTGGGAGCTACTGTCGTCCAGAGCTTCTGGCAGGCTCTATCTTTCCCTCCTCCACTGCCTCCTCCCTCTCTTTCCTCCTCCCCTTCCCCTCCTCCTCCTCTAGGCGGGCTTCAGTGGCTTCTCCTCCCATGGGAAGCTCCCAGTTCCAATCCGGCTGCAAGAGGGCTGCCCCACCCTTGGCCCCGGCCCCTCCCTTCCTGCCCAGTCCAAAGCCTCCTGCCGGGCCTCGGGCCAGTTCTGGGTCAGCCCCTGGGTGCTAGAAGCCCATGGGTGGGGCCTCCTTCCACGGGCAGGGTTCCTGGCTGGCATGTCCTGAGGGGTCTGTGGCCCTGGCAGTGACTTAGGGGCACACACGTGTCTAGGGTTTCTCTGACAAGGGGACTGTTGGGAGAACGGGCTGGAGGTTTCTTGCAGGGGGGTGGGCAGGCAGCATGGGGGACCGACTTTGGACTGGGAGTCTAAAGGCTGCATCCTGCCAGCCAGGTGCTTATGAGCAGACTTGTCCCAGATGTTGAGTGGGCTTGGGCTGGGAGGGAATCAGGGGTACATTCTCAGAACACATCTGGAGAATTTAAGAGGTGAAGATGGGGACCAGCCCTGGATGGCTCAGGGGCACTCAGGAGGCTGCCACAGAATAGTCTTAGAGATCCTGAGATGGCCTTTGTGGGAAACTCCCAAGGAGTCGATCTCTCTGGAGGTATGCAGAATCTGGGGGCTTCTTCCATGGAGGTGATTTGGGGGTTTGCCAGGGTTTCTGAGAGGGGCTCAGGGAGATGGAAGAGAGGAAAACTCAGGATAGAGAAGTGGTTGCTTTTCCTTGTGGGTAAGAAGGGTGTTGAGGGGGTCAGGGTCTCGGGAATTGAACAATCAATCACTAGATCTTGCGGGGCTTGGAGTTTTCTTGAAGGTCAAGGGGGAGGATCTTTTTGAAATTTCTTGGGTGCAAGAGGAAATCCTCAGCCAAGGACTGAACAAAATTTCTAGATTCTCACTAAGAGAGGCTGCCTGAAGGGGCCAAGAATTTCCACTAGGGGGTCGGAAAGGTGCTGGGCACAGCTGTCAGCCAGGTGAGGCTCTGGGTGGCCCAGAGGGGAACTGGGATTGGGGGAAGGTAAGGCTCAGAGGGGAAGAGCTGGTGGATCCTGGAAGCGCTCAGGGTCTGAATGGGACGACTGTTCCGTATTTAGGGTGCTCCCAGAAGGCACTCGGGCCAGGGCTGCCTGGACACGGAGAGACCGCGGGTCTCAGGATGTATTCGGAGGAAGGACCCGCATGCGGGGGTGGAAGCCCTCCCCGAGGCTAGGGCCGACAAAATCAAGGGATCTCTGAAGATCAAAGGACTTCCTAGGAAGGTCTCAGTGAGGGCACAAGGGAAACGGGACTCTCAGGGAT
>NW_022900931.1:65027685-65029052 GCF_012274545.1 Fukomys damarensis
GTCCCGGACGCCGCCCCGCTGCTCATGTCGCCACAGCTGCCGCCGCCTCTGCCACCGCCTGGGGGGAACCGGGCGGGAACCAGGGGGCGGACTACGCTAATGAGGCTACTGCATAGTCATGAGCTCTTGCCAGAAGGACTCGGGTCTCCGACACTTAAGGAGCGGGGAAGGCCAGGGGAAGGGCGGAGCTATGCTAATAAGGATAGGGAACGAAGTTTGCGGAACGGGGAATTCCGAGTAGGGCGGGGCTATGCTAATGAAGACCTGTGCTCTCCCTGAGCGGCGCCACGCGCTCTCCGCCCGCGGGCCGTCCGTGGGCGGGGATATGCTAATGAACATACTTCGGGCAGATGGACCGAACTCCCGTTCGGGGTGGGTCTATGCAAATAAAGGTTCCCGCAAAGAGTTTCTTCGAGGACCAGCCTCGAAGTCTTATTCTGGCAGGCGGGGCTGGCCGACTTGCGAACGGCCCTACAGCCCTATATAGGGCGCTCGAGGAAGGACTGGGTCTTGAGGAGAAGCTCCACCTCCATCCTGGGGTCATAGCCAAGCTCTCTAACTGGTGGTCTGAGCGAGAAGCTGGAGTCTCCACCCGCTGAAGGACCCAGGCTTCCGGTTCCCGCTGTCCCAGCCAAACGGAAGACAGGCTGGGAGGAGAGATGGGGCCCTGGAGGGGGACAGCAGGGTAATGGGGCAGGGAGGGGCCGTGAGATCACAGCATTCCTAATCCATGAGCCAGCTTGCCCAAGTCGGGACGCCCGGGTCATGAAAGGCCTGGGGCCAGAATTTCTGGTGTTTGAAGGAGGAAGCTGAGAGCCTGGATACTTAGGTCCCTAGGAAAACATAAGGTTGAAGACTTGGGCCCCTGAATCCTGGGGAGGAGGGAAGAGGGCCGGGTGGAGGCCTTACTATATGTAAGGTGTGAGCATAACACCTGGATAATTTGAGGGGCCAGGAGCTCAGAGGACCCGACTCGGGTCCCGAGAAAGACGACTCTAGAGTCCGAGGGACGAGGGAAATGCTACTCGAATTAGAGAATTCAGAATTCAGAAGAAGCTGCAAGGTCCAGCTCCCTTGTTCTAAATTTAGAGTCGACTGAGGGATCTAGATTCTGAGATCTCCAGAATGTAGGCGGGGCAATGTCCAGCAAGTCGTGCTCATTCCCCGAACTACAATTCCCTTGCAAATGTTCCGCTGAGCGCCTTTTTACATCACTTCCTGTTCAGTCGCCCTTTCCCGGCGCGCACGGTATTGTGGGACTTCACCGCGGACTACAGCAACCCCGCCCACTTAACCTCTCACTCCCTTGCTGTCCCCGTGCAACTGAGGCGGCGCACGGACTACGCCTCCCGGTGTGCATTGTGAGT
>NW_022900931.1:65029547-65036972 GCF_012274545.1 Fukomys damarensis
TGCCGCGGGGCTCGGGCCTATTAGGGTGGGCGGGGCGGAGTCGGGTCGCTAGTTGTCCCTGGGTACCCCCCACACGCCAGGGGGCCTGGAGGGCTTAACGGGCCAGTCTCGGATCCGGCAGTGGGGGTGAAGTCTGGCGCCAAACGGGGGGGCCTTCTGAGGCCCCCGGAACGCATCTGTGGGTTCCAGGGGGCGTCTGCGGGCCGTCCCCGAACGGACTGGGGGCGTCCATAGGGCCTGGACCGAGCCTAGGTTCTGGCCTCCATCACATAGCTGACCTGGATCGTGTCAGTAGGCGCTGTGGATCGTCTTTATGGGCCGACCGGAGGCTAGGCTCTATTTAGATGATTTTGGGGCCATCTTGAGATCTTGAGCCGTGTCCCAGGGGTGAAGGAGGTGTGCAAGAACTGAGGAGTGTCTGCAGAGCCGCCTAGAGTGCCGGGGTACGTCTGCGAGGGCTGGGAAGTGTTTACCTGGGCTGGCCTATGGATGCTGCTGGTCTGCACAGGTCTGGAACCGTTTCTTGGGCCTGGAAGAACTCTTCAAGGGTTAAAAAGGCTTGCAGGGCCACCTAGAGGGATGAAATATGCCTATCTCAGGTGGGGGTCAAATGCTGTGTTGTACCGAGAGCTGTGGGTAGGGCTGGAAGGTTTGGGAAATGTCCGATGTGGGTGACAGTGGGGGGCAGCTAGAAGAACCTGGAACCATCTAGGTGGATTTGATGTAGTTGAGCGGATGCTTGGAGCAAATTCGAATCTTTTTTAGGTCAGATAAATGTGTGGGAAATAATATTTTTAAAATGTTGGAAATTTTGCCCAACTCAAATGTACTTGCTTTCTGAAAAGTAATCCATATGAAAATTGTTTAAAATCCTGCCTCATCCTGGAGCTAGAGAGAAAGAATGTCTACCCAGGTCTGAGAGGGTGAATAGGGTCTTTTAGATTCGCCCAGTGCTGTGCTTTTCCAACTCTTTTGACCTTGTTCACTAATAAGAAATACAGTTTTGATTGACGTCCCGTACATATGTATTTAACTAGTACTCGAGTCCCAGAAATTGATATTTCCACTTACGCCTTGTGAAGCACTGTGAAGAATTTACGATTGTGTTCGCTGTAGTTTTTGTAGCTAGCAATTTGTGAAGCTCTAAACTGCTCCCAGACTAGGGAGTTTGGGAACCACTCATCTAGAGGGACCTGGCAGGGTCAGTAGAGCCTTGTGGTGTCTACAGAAGCTGAGGAGCTGAGAGCATCTTCCTGTGCTACAGAGGATTTGGGGGTCCCCAAGGTTGTCAGGTTTTGACAATTCGCAGTGCTAGGGAGGCACATCTCCGGAGGTGCTGAAGAGCAGCCCCGGGCCTGGGAGCTGCCTGCAAGCCTGGAGGGTATTGAGTATTGGGTGGAGAAGCCAGCATTAGGTTAGGGCGTGTCTGCAGGGAGTTAGGGGAGAGGGCGGAAGACCTAGAGACCTGGGAGGCAGAAAGTGAATGTGGAAGCTTGGTTGCAGGCCTAAAACCCTGTGCTAAGATAGAGCGCAGGGCTGTGTCCTTTTCTTCGATTATGTGCCCCAGGGAAATTAGGGGAGACAAATGTAGGGGAGACCGAGATACGAAGGACTAGGGCTGGGGACTTTGCTCAGCAGCACAGTGCCTGCCTGGTTAGCAAGAGGTCCTGAGTTCGATCCCTCTTACCAAGACCACAACAGAACAACAAGATATTGAGGACTAATAATACAGCGAATTAATGTGTGTGGAGCCTTGCAGATGTGCTAATAACTGACTTTTAAGCCTCACAGCTCTTCTCTAGTTTGATATGATTTCGCCATTTACACAGAAACACAGTGGGTGTAGATTAGGGATTTTGAGGCTTTCAAGGAATTTTGAGATTAGGTATTATTTTCTCATTAGCAAATCTGACGGTTGTGGAAACTTGTGGCTGTACTGTTGCTAATTTCTGAAGTCCTACTGCAGGCATCTGGCGTTGGAGGCACCCTCTGTCACCTGGTTGACTGGGTGCCAGCTCAGTGACAGGCAGGAGGCCCCATGGGATTTGGGAAACAGCACATCTTTCTCAAATTTAGTGTTTTTGTGTTAGAAGTGGTGTAGGGGCTCTGCACATCACTCTTATGCTTCCATCTCTTGTGTATATAAAGAACACTTTGGTTCCTTATCCTCCAGAATGATCGATGCCCCATGCAGCTGTGTGGTACCTGGCATCGAATGCCATCCAGCACACTGGCATGTGCCTCAGTTTGGGCAAGGCGGGTTTATGGGGCTGTGAAATCACAACAGAACACAAAAACATCCCAGTGTTGAGTTCGTGTCCCATAAGGGAGAGGAGTGAGGCCTGTCGGGAGCAATGGGAACTGGAGAGCAGGCTTGGAAATAGGTGGTGGAGGTGGCCTCGCATTGACAGAGGAGGCTCCGAAATCCAGAAAAGAGAAGAGAATTGCTTTAGTCCCTGTGGTCCACGCTGGCCCGGAGACTGGTGGCCTGGGATGAGGTGGGAGAAGAGGGGTGCTACAGAGGGTGCCACTGGGTGGTGTCGGAGGCTCTGCTCCCCCGGCCTCCTGCATTCCTCCCTCGCCCCTGCTCCACCTGTCCCCTCACCCCCAGGTAACCATGGAGGAAGAAGATGAGTCTCGAGGGAAGACAGAGGAGTCAGGCGAGGACCGGGGCGATGGTCCATCTGACAGAGACCCCACGCTTTCTCCTTCTGCCTTTATCCTGGTGAGGTTGCTGGACACCTGAGGCTGAGGGAGGAGGAGGGGCTGGGGTCCAGATTTCAGGCTCTGCCTCCTGGGCCACAAGGGAAGAGCCCAAGGCCTTGGTCTGGCCGCAGGGGTGTCCAGAATGCTTGTCCCCCAAGGAGCAGAGGTTGCCCAGGATCTTTTACTGCAGACACCTGACCCTTGGATCTTTCCATTCTTTTCCCCCAGCGGGCCATTCAGCAGGCAGTGGGAAGCTCCCTGCAGGCGGATCTGCCGAATGATAAAGGTGAGTTCTGCTGCTTTCAGCTCCTTACCCCTTTTCTGCATTCTTCACTATTACCTCTCTCATGCCTTCTGTGGGCACAGGGATCCGAAGAGGCAGGTCCAGCCTCGTGGCTGCCTTTCAGGGACCCTCAGTCCAGTGTGTTGGAGATGCAGTCGTAGTCCCCGTGCCCTGAGGTGCTGTGAGAGGCCAGAAGGCTCTCCCAGCGAGTCTGGAGGGAGGGGTCTGGCAGGTGGCTGCCTAGAGGGGCAACAGGTGACCTGGCTCTTCAGGGACGCACCAGCCTTAGCTGACGGGCAGAAGCCTTCTGGCCAGGGGAGCAGAGAATTGCTCAGGGACAGTGTGGGGCCTTTTGGGGCTGTGTGCAGGGTGGTGGGCCCCTAGGAGAAGCAGGACAAGTCTTTGGGGACCGTGTCACAGCAGGCCTTGAATGCTATACTGAGTTGTGTGGACTCCATCCTGAGGTGGATAGAAGGATGAAAGAGTGAGAATCGAAGCCTAAAAGGGGTGTTGGGAAGTCCAGAGGCACCTTCTAGCATGATGTGTACCAGGCCCCTCTTTCCTGTCCCCTATGAGGTCTCTGCATCTTGTTCTCTGTCTTCAATTCCCCCACGCAAATCTTTCTCTCCAGATGGCTCTCAGTGTCATGGCCTTCAGTGGAGGCGCTGCCGGAGCCCACGGTCAGAGCCACGTCCCCAGGAGTTGGGGGGTGCTGACACAGCTACTGTGAGTAAGGGGGCTGGTTGGCTGCACCCCTGGGTCTGGAGGAGGAGGACCTTAGGGAACGGAACTGGACCTGAAGGGGACGGTGCTGGGGGTCTGAGCCAGGCAGTGGATCTTAAGGGAGGGAGGAAGTTGGACGTGAGTTTTCTAGGGGGCTCAGTGTGTGGTTTCCTGAGCATCGGAACTGGAGAAGTCCTCGCAGCATGGAGCCCTTGCTGGTCCATTCCAGGTGCTGGACATGGCCGCCGACAGCTTCCTTGCAGGGCTGGTGAGCGTCCTGGACCCCCCGGATACCTGGGTTCCCAGCCACCTGGACCTGCGGCCTGGCGAGTGAGTACTGGGGAGTTGGAGTGGAGGCTGTCCCCACCCTGAGAGCTGCTGCACTCCCCCCGAGGCTCACCCATCCCCTTTTACCTTACAGAAGCGAGGACATACTGGAGCTGGTGGCCGAGGTCCGAATTGGGGACCGGGATCCTATCCCTCTACCTGTGCCCAGCCTGCTGCCCCGTCTCAGGGCCTGGAGGACGGGCAAAACAGGTACGTGGGGCTGGCGGAGCTGGGCACATATCCTTGGAGTGGTGTGAGAGGTGGCTGATTTCACTAATGATAGTAATTGTGATTGCATCATTTAGACAAAAGTCTTTTTTTCTTTTAAATTAGGCAGCTATAAAGCCATGTGTGTGCAGGGGCGCATAGACACTGACACGAAAGGCCACGTAGGTTAGTGAGCACTTGGTGACCAGGGCTGTTAGTGTCACTGCACCAGGAACTCATGTCCCCGGAGGGGGACCTTCAGTGTCCCCATCTCCCAGAGGAGTGTGGTATCTGGGAGTGGGAAGTCAACTTGCTCGAGGTCACGCAGCCAGGTGCTAGTGGTGGGCCTGCGCCTCGAGCTGCAGGGTGTGTGTGTGTGTGTGTGTGTGTGTGTGAAGCCCACATGATTTCTTTGATGTGCATCATGCAAGTGGGAATCTGTCCCCATCCCCTGCATGCTCAGTAACACTGGGGTCTGTGCCTGGGTCATAATCACCTGCTTATGTGCAGATCACTGGACCCACTCCCGAGGGGTCTCATTCAGCAGGTGTGTGGGGTCAGGTGCGGTGCGGTGGGGGAGTTGCATTTGCTTTACCTGTTGGTGTGGTCCTGGGGATTGAACTATGGGCCTTTGCCCTGAGTTACATTTTATTTTTTATTTTGAGACAGGGTTTTGCTAAATTGCCCAGGCTGGGCTCAAACTTGTAGTCCTCCTGCCTCAGCCTCCATTGAGATTATAGGTGTGTACTGTCATGCCCACCTGGGAATTTGCGTTTTTAGCAAGACATACGACTTATCCCCAGGACTCTTGTGGGTTTAGTCCCTTTCTGTGTGACCGTACAGGTTGGGAAGGGTAGTGGAGAGGAGAGGAGGGTTTGTGTGTCTTGGATGTGGCTGCCTTGGCCTGTACTATCTTTTCCTTGAGGAACATGGCTTGTATACCTCCATGTGTCAAGTCAGACTTACTTTGTGCCATTTTATTTTATTAAACATTTTTTTGTTAGGGGCCAGGGATTTAGCTCAGTGGTGCTGCCACCTGCCTCGAAAGCACAAGGACCAGAGTTCGATCCCTGGTACCAAAAAAAAAAAAATTTTTTTTTTTTTGTTTGTTGTTTTTGAGAGGGCTTTGCAAAGTTCAGGCTGGCCTTGAACTCACTATGTAGCCCAGGTTAACCTTGAATTCATGGCGATCCTCCTGCCTCAGCCTCCTGAGTGCTGGAATTACAGGTGTGTGCCACCATTCCTGGTTGTGCCTTTTTAATTTTTTTTAAGTTTATTTTTTTGGTATCAGGGATTGAACTCGGGACCTTGCACTTTGCAAGGCAGGCTGCAGCATCACTGAGCTAAATCCCTGGCCCCTGTGCCTTTTTATTTTTAACAGCTGTCAGTCGATTTCTCCATTAGATACAGGAGATGGGTGCTCAGGACCCACAGAATTGTTTCAAAATTTTTCTTAAATTTAGAGGCTGTTGAGAATAAGTAAACAAATGAGCAGGGCAGTGTTCCAATAAAACTTTATAAAAACAGGATGACTACCAGCACCAGTTTCGGCCCTGGGCTTTAGAGTGATCCAGAGGTATCTGGAACCTAATAGTTGTTTTTAGGTGACTTTGAGTTTGTGTTGTATTTCTTTTTGGCAGTGCTGGGGATCAGGCCCAAGGGCTATGCAGGTTAGACAAGAGCTATACCACTGAGCAGCACCCCCAGGCCATTTTTTTCCTTTGTTTTATTTGAGATGAGGTCTTACATTCTCTAGACTGGCCTCTTAATTCCTGGGCTCCAATGATTCTCCTGCCTCAGCCTCCCATGTAGCAGGCACTACAGGTGTGTGCGTGCCACTGCTCAGCCCCAGCCTTGCTTTTCTTATTCCAGGTGGTTGTCTTTTTCCTTTGGAAAATATTAAGACCTAAGGAAAAAGAGAAGGCACCCATCACCCTGTCCTGTACACAAGTATTTGGAGAAGGGCTGTGCTGCCTTCTGTAGACCGACTTGTGCTGTAGGCGGTGGTGTTGACAGCAAGGGCAGCGGGCGCGTGCTCTCTTAAGTGCTCGCTGAATCCTCATCTCACCCACCTGCGGTGACACTAGCGTTGTCATGGTCACCGTTCCCTGCTTCCTTCTCCTCCAGGGCCCTCAGCAGCTGACAGCCCATACACTTGACTCGTAGCCATCCCTTGTGTTCCCCTCTCCGCGTGAGCTCGTTGAAGGCAGGAACTGCTGTCTTTCGCTCACCACTTTCTCTCCTCTGTCCAGAACAGAGCGTGATGTAAAACAGGTGATGGGTAAACAGGTGTTGAATAAATGCACAAACTCCTGTTTTATAAAAGGCCAGGAAACTGAGGCAGATAGGTGGAGCCACCTGCCCGCGCTCTCATTACTTTTGAGGGCTGGAACCTGGGATCTGAGCCCCTCTGCTTCCTGCCACAGTGCTCGCGCTTGCCCTGCCATCCAGCGCCCTGGCCAAGGGGGGCCTGGCACATGGTCGAGAGGCCGCCCCGTGCTCAGTGCATGTGGCCAAGTCCAACCCAGCTCCCTTTTTTTTTTGGTACTGGGGATCAATCTCAGGACTTTGTGCTTGCAAGGCAGGCAGCAGAACCACTGAGCTAATCCCCAAGCCCTGACCCGGGTCCTAGATGTGTGCGACTGTGATGCGGAGAATGCATCACGCAGGGCATTGGGGTCCTACCTAGGAGCCAGCTGAGGTGCTGACAAGCAGGCCTGGCCCTGTCCTTGCTGTCACTGAGCAGCGTGGCCCTTCGGGAGCGCTGGGGAAGGACCTAGGGTGTGCCCCCCACCCCTGCACCAGCATTGCATTCTTCTCTGCGCAAAACGGGATGAGCTGCTGCAAGAGGTGGACTAGGGTCTGGACCCAGCTTCAGAGCTGGTCTGTGGGGTTCAGGCTGTGGTCACTTGGGCCTCTCACCCTGACAACTCCCTGCTCTCTCTCCCCCCGGGTCCCAGGCCCTCCTGCTGGCCCTCACACAGCACATCTGTGCCTGCTCTGGGAGGCCCCTGCCATGGGCACAGCGAGGGCTGAGCGCGGGGCCCTGACTGCATCTCTGTCTGCCCTGTTCCTTTGCAGTTTCTCCACAGTCTCACTCTTCTCCACCCACCTGTGCCCGCCACCTCCTCACCTTGGGCACAGGAGATGGGGGCCCTGCCCCACCCCCCGCGCCCTCC
>NW_022900931.1:65037895-65038137 GCF_012274545.1 Fukomys damarensis
GCTCCGGAGCAAAAGTACGACCCCTTTGAGCCTACGGGCTCCAACCCCAGCTCGTCAGCCGGGACACCCTCGCCAGAGGAGGAAGAGGAGGAGGAGGAGGAAGAGGAGGAGGAGGAGGAAGAGGAGGAGGAAGGCCTGTCGCAGAGCATCAGCCGCATCTCAGAGACCCTGGCGGGTATCTATGATGACAACAGCCTGAGCCAGGACTTCCCAGGTGATGAGAGCCCGCGGCCGGATCCCCA
>NW_022900931.1:65039398-65043652 GCF_012274545.1 Fukomys damarensis
GCCGGACCCCCGAGGACCCTCCCCGGTGCCCGCCGCCTCACCAAAGCGCGAGGTTCTGTACGACTCAGAGGGACTGAGTGGGGAGGAACGCAGGGGCAAGAGCAGCGAGAAGGACCGCCGGCGCTCAGGGGCTGCCTCCTCCTCCTCCTCCTCGCGGGAGAAGGGGTCTCGTAGGAAGGCCCCGGATGGGGGGGATCGGGACAGGGACAGGTCATCCAAGAAGGCCCGGCCTCCCAAGGAGACAGCACCTTCCTCAGGGCCCCCGCCAAAGCCACCCATCAGCAGTGGCTCAGGCTCCTCGTCCTCCTCATCCTCCTGTTCCTCTCGGAAGGTGAAGCTGCAATCCAAGGTGGCCGTGCTCATCCGAGAGGGTGTCAGCAGCACCACCCCAGCAAAGGACTCCGCCTCTGCCAGCCTGGGCTCTATCGGGGTCAAATTTAGCCGTGACCGTGAGAGCCGCTCCCCCTTCCTGAAGCCTGACGAACGGGCTCCTGCAGAGGCGGCCAAAGCTGCCCCAGGCAGCACCAAGCCCAAAAAGACCAAGGTCAAGGCCAAGGTGGGGGCCAAGAAAGCCAAGGGGACCAAGGGAAAGACCAAGCCATCTAAGACCAGGAAAAAGATCCGCAGTGGGGGCAGCAGCGGGGCCAGTGGTGGCCCTGTGTCGCTGAAGAAGTCCAAGGCGGATAGCTGCAGCCAGGCAGCTGGGGCCAAGGGGGCTGAGGAGACTTCCTGGTCTGGGGAGGACCGGGCTGCCAAGGCCCCTAGCACCCCGCCCCCCAAGGCAGCCCCTCCACCCCCAGCACTCACCCCAGACTCGCAGACTGTGGACAGTAGCTGCAAGACACCTGAGGTCTCCTTCCTGCCTGAGGAGGCCGCTGAGGAAGCTGGGATCCGAGGTGGGGCGGAGGAGGAGGAGGAGGAAGAGGAGGAGGAGGAGGAGGAGGAAGAGCAGCAGCAGCCTGCCACCACCACAGCTACCAGCACAGCACCAGCCGCCCCAAATGCTGCCCCCAGTGCAGGGTCCACTGCCGGAGACTCGGGAGCAGAGGACGGGCTGGCGACCCGAGTCTCCCAGCTGCCCACGCTGCCCCCACCCATGCCCTGGAACCTGCCGGCTGGTGTGGACTGCACCACCAGTGGAGTCCTGGCCTGTGAGTGTCCTTGGGGCAGGATCGGGAGGAGGTGGGCCGGCAGTAGTGGAGATACTTGAAGGGGTAGGTATGGAGTGCTGGGTGGTCCGCTCGTGTGATTCTGCGGGTCTTCTTGGTGTCTGGGGGTGCCAGGAGAGGGGGCAGGTACAAACAGCTGGCAATCAGCACAGGCAGAGCTGGGGTCTGCAGAGAGCCAGACTAGGACGGAAGGACGGGAGAGGATGAATTGAGCAGGGCTCTGTCCCTTGGGGGTCCCATAGTCTCTGTCAGACCGCACAGGAAGGGGAGGTGTAACTCGGGCGTCATCCCGCCATCCCCTGGCAACATGTACACCTTGAGTCCCAAGAACATTCAGGGAATGAGGTGATTCTATCAGGGGCCAGGCCCCTTTATCCTGTTCTGAGTGGGAGGCTCCAAGGCCTCACTGGGAGCCAGGGTGGGAGATGGCAGCAGGGGGCTAGGCCATCTCATTTCTCTGTTTCCTGTAGTGACTGCACTTCTCTTCAAGATGGAAGAGGCCAATTTGGCCAGCAGAGCAAAGGCTCAAGAGCTGATCCAGGCCACCAACCAGGTGGGCTTCCCTGGGGAAGTGTCCTCATAGCCCCTTTTTTTTGTCCGTTGCCTTGGGTGAGGAGAGGAACTACAACTCCCAGCAGGCCTTGGGGCAAGGTATTAGCCAGAAGAGGAAGCTGTTGCCCTGGGATTGTTGGGAAGTTAGAGTAAGAACTGTGGGGTGCAAGTTCCTGTTTCCCTCTACATACGTTAGCTCACTGCCCTCCTCTTTCCACAGATCCTCAGCCACCGGAAGCCACCCTCAAGTCTAGGGGTGACCCCAGCTCCTGTGCCCACCTCTCTGGGGCTGCCCCCTGGCCCTTCCAGCTACCTGCTTCCTGGCAGCCTCCCTCTGGGAGGCTGTGGCTCCACCCCGCCAACCCCCACTGGGCTGGCTGCTGCGTCTGACAAGAGAGAAGGCAGCAGTAGCTCTGAGGGACGTGGGGACACTGACAAGGTGAGCTGCCCTTGGGGAGGTGGATTAGTCAGTCATTACCTTGTAAGGAACAAAACTTCTGCTGGGACGGATGAGTGGGGAAAAGGTGCTGGCTAAGTTTGAAAGAAAACGCTGTAGACCTGTGTATGTGTATGTGTGATGTGTATAAACACCCACGCACGTACACAGGTTTCCAGACACCACCTACGCTTGTCTGCCCCGATCACCCATTGTTCTCTGCCTCCCTCCCTGTCTTTCTCTCCCCCTCTCTTGCTCTCTTCCTCTGTGGAAGTGGGAGAGGGAGGTTTTCCAGAGAAAAGGCAAGAACCTCTTCTGGGAAAGGGAGAAGGCTGCTGGGTGATTGCAGATTTAGGCTTCATGCCCCCTCCCAGCTCCCAGGGCTCTTTTCCTCTAGGTCAGGGCGGAGGCCTTTGTTCCCACCCCACAGCCCCTGCAGAGCCAATGGACAGCATCACATACCCCTTCCGTGCCTCGTGGCAAGGGCACCCGTGAATGTCCCTTGGGAGCCATGCGGACGGGGCCATAGCTGAGCTGGTCCCTTGGCCACACCACACCATGTTCTGTAGGCCAGGACAGTAGGGACCCTCCCTCCTCCAGTCTGGCTGCCTGGTCTGTTTGCTGCCCCTTTTCTCCTCTTGCCACTGAGATAGGCATCTGGGCTGCTTGTCTTGGAAACGCTCTTCCTATTTGGCTGGCTGGGGAAGGTCACCTCAGGCCGCCTTCCTGGGATCTTGCCTGCTGCCACTACCTTTTCAGCTCGGACAGAGGCACACTCACTTGGCTTGGGAGGTGCTGAAGGACTGTCTGTCCCTTGTGCTTGCAGAATGCCTGCTCCCCTCTGCCCTCTGGAGAGTCCCATCTGCTTTTTTAGGAGACAGATGCTCATTACACAGTTCAGACTGGCTTTGGCCCAGGCTGGCTTCAAAACGCTTGACGATCCTCCTGCCTCAGCCTCTTGAGTGCTGGGATTGCAAGCGTGGGGGACCACCACACCTGGTTGCCATCTGCTTTTGCAAGGACTTGAGTTCCCTGTCCAGTGAGCACAACTGGACTGACTGTGTCTGGCTGTGGCCTGCCCTCCCCATAGTGTGGTCACGTTTTTCAGATGAGCCACGAGGTTCAGCTTTGTGTAATGGTGGAGCAGGATTTCAGTGCCACTGCGCTGTCTCCACCACTGTGCTCAGCCAGCTCCTGCTGGCCACTGAGCTCGGGCAGCGCCTGCGCCCCTCCTTAGTGCCCCTCAGCCCCTGCTCAGCCCCTGTCCATCGGGAGCCAGGGCGGGGCTGCAAGAGCCGAGACCGGCTCTCACCACGGCTCTGTGATGGTTTTCTCCACACTCAGAGCAGTCCTGAAAGGTCAGATTCAAAACAGTGGTGACTTCAGGGCTGCGTTTATCTCCCCACTGGGCTGTGAGGGTAGGGCACGCGGGTCCTGCAGTGACTCCAGCAGAGGGTGCACAGGGTAGAGCCCAAGGGTGGCTGAGCTGGAGGGCGAAGGCGAGTGGGCCTTGCGGTACCGCCACCTTCCATTAAGTCCTCGCTGTCCTTTCTCTCATGTGTCGCCACCTGCTAGTATCTGAAGAAGCTGCACACGCAGGAGCGGGCAGTGGAGGAGGTGAAACTGGCCATCAAGCCGTACTATCAGAAAAAGGACATCACCAAGGAGGAGTACAAGGACATCCTGAGGAAGGCCGTCCACAAGGTGGGGTGCGGGGGACGGACGAGGGACAGGTGAGGAGGGGGTTTCACCAGCGCCACTCCGGCCTGTGCTGCTGGCACGGGGGAAGCCCGTTGTCGAGGGGGACAAGTGGTGGTGTTGGCCTGGGTTGGGAGAGCGACCCCCAGCCCAGGCTGTGCTCGGCGGTCCAGGGTGGAAGGGGCCTGGGTGGTGGCTGTGACTCAGGTGCCCCTTGTTCCTCAGATCTGCCACAGCAAAAGTGGGGAGATCAACCCCGTGAAGGTGAGCAACCTGGTACGGGCCTACGTCCAGCGCTACCGCTACTTCCGCAAGCACGGCCGCAAACCGGGGGACCCCCCAGGACCTCCCCGGCCACCCAAGGAGCCTGGGCCCCCCGACAAGGGTGGCCCGGGCCTG
>NW_022900931.1:65044220-65051276 GCF_012274545.1 Fukomys damarensis
CAGCCCTGCCCATCTCCCGTGGCCCCAAGCCTGTCCCCACTGCTCCTCTCCTCTGTTCCTGCCCCTTCCCCTAGTTTCATTAAAGTCTTCATTAAATGTCACCCCCAGCCCCATTATTTTAACCCTTTCTTTTCAGGGACAGACTTGGGAAAGAACTGGGGAGGGATATGTTCAGGGCCCAATGTGAGACTGGGAAGCTGCCTTGGGCCAAGGGCATTGCTCTCTCTGGGCCTCAGTTTCCTTAATGTAGTGGTTTGCGGGGGGGGGGTCACACGGGACCCTAGCAGGTGGAGCACTTAGAGCAGCACACCTGGTGGGTAGCAGGAGGCAGGGACCCTGGGCTCCCCAGTAAGTGTCTCCTGCACTGAAGGCCTCCTGGGCGCTATCGGAGCCTCCCCCAAATGCAGGGTGTCTGTCCTGTTGCATTCTTGTAGGCAGCCCTGCGAGGCCGCAGTGATCTACCACTGAGAGGGAAACGGAGGCACACAACAGCAAAAGGCCATGTACTCGGTCCCCTCTTACCCAGAACTGCAGCCCCACTGGGAAGGTGACAGGGGCAGGGTCATAGTCACCAGGACAGGCAGGCCTCAACGGCTGCAGAGGCCCCGCCCATGAAGAAGGGACATTTGCCCTGCACATCATAGACAGTGCTGTGCTGGATTCACCCCTGGCTTTCCCTGGGGAGCACAGCTCGAATCAGCCCGGGATTCTGATCCAGGTTTTCTATTTGTGACTTCTGTCTTTAAGCCTCAGTGTCCTCGTCTATAAAATGGGTGGCTGTCACCTCCTCACCAGGTCCCTGGAAGAAGGAAGCAGGTAACAAGTGTCAGCTGCCCCCTGCATGGTGTCTGGTACTCATGCATTGGGCACCTGAGTTCTGGCAGCTGCATCCATGGGTGAACCGAGACCCCATCAGGAGCAGCGACCAGCTGTGGGGAGGGCCGGCCCGGGGACGCCCAACACCAGGCACACACACGTGAGTGTAGCAGGGACCGCTTTACTGATGGAAATGAGGGGCCAGGGCTCAGGCCTCCCCGGCGGCCTGGAAATCCATGTCCTCAACCAGGTCCTGCAGGTAGGCCTTGTACTGGTCGGAGGTGAGGGACAGGGGTTGGCTGTTGGAAATGTGCAAGTCCACGGTGTTCTCTAGTGAGGAGGCCCCCTCTGCCCGGGCCAAGTTTAACAGGCCCTTGAGGCAGGTGGGAACAACCTGAGGAGGAAGGGCAAAGCTGAGTTAGGGAAAACACCTAGCCTCTGTCCACTGTGGGGAGGAGGAGTGGACCACAACTCCCCAGCCCGCAGCCTCGCCCAGAATAAACGGGCGCAGAGCCGCTGTGCACTGTTGTTTCCCTCATAGCCACACATAGGAGCCAGAGTCCCAGGGCTGGACAGTTTGTGGTCAGGATGCCTGGGAGGCTGCTAGGACTTAAGGTCTGCCCAGTTCCCCAGAACCTAGAGTTCAAACAGTCTCCAGGGTGAGGGCAGGCTGTGAAGGACACAGGAAGCTCCTGGGGATAAGGAACTGGGACAGCTGAGCCTTGGAAGTCAGAAGGTCTCAGAAAGGCTTCTGGCAGTTGTAGTTCTTGTTGTAACCTCTTCCCTTCCCAAGACCGTGCCTCCCACCCCCAGGATCCCAGGGCTGCAAAGCACCTTGACCATCACAAGCCTCCTGACCCACGGCTGGTTCTGGGGCCATGACTCTCCCAGGCAGAACCAGAGAGTGTAGCGTGGCGAGTGTCCACTTCCTTCCATGAAGGCAATCAGATCTGGGGGCCCGGGAGTCTAGTCAGAGAAGGAAAGACCCTCACCCCACCCCATACCTTCAACTCAAGTAGTAGCACTGCCGTTTCCACTAACTAATGCCCTCCGCCCCCATGACGGGGTGCACCTCTGAGGAAAGTCCTTGGAAGGCTGCTATAACCTGAAGTGTCCCTCCTCCCTGCCTCCCACCACCCTACTTCGGCCCCAGCACCTGGAGCCCCATCTTTTGAGGGGGAACCAGGCCCTGAGGAGGAGAGTCCCACTTCAAGGATGCTCAGTGGAGTTCAGTTGGGGTTTGTGTTTCCTGCTATTTAACTCTTGGCTGTGCTGTCCAGTATGTGGACAGTTGCCACATGTGGCTATTTTAAATTTAAATTGTAACTAAGCTGGGTGTAGGAGGCTGAGGCAGAATGACTGCTACAAGTTCAAGGCCAGCCTGGGCAACATAGTGAGACCTTGTCTCAAAAAAAAAAAAAAAATACAAATAATTGTGACTAACAGCAAATAAAATTTCAGACTCACTCCTTAGTTGTGCTTGGCTCATTTGCCTTTCACCAGGCTGTGTGGCTGGTGGGTACCATACAGGACAGCACAACCCAGCTCACTGCTATCACTGCAGAGCAAGGCCCTAAGGGTCTTCTTTCCTGCTAGCTATTTTTTTGGGGGGTGTGCAGGAAATGGCACCCAGGGCTTCACACTTGCTGGGCAAGTGCTCTGCCGCTGAGCTGCACCCCTAGCCCTCCCACTGTTTGGACACCCTCTGTATTAGTAATCATGGCAGTGACAGCGGCACCCAGTTCCCTGGGACCGACTGTGCTAGGCCTGTGGACCCTCACTGCAGAGGTGGAGAGGAGCCAGTCGCTCACGGGGGAGCAGGCCTGTCCTTTGCCCAGGCACAAAGGGGCAGGGTTTGAATTCTATCCCACACTGCCTGGCCCTGGCTCCTTTCCTCAGCCACCCCACTGATGCCCACACAGGGCACTCACCTGCCACGAAGGGCCCCAAGTCGAACACATTGCTGTCCATGTCCTTGGTGACCTCGCCTTTATGTCCGTGCTCACAGTCAGGGAGCAGCTCCTCACCCATGGCCCAGTACGCATGGCAGTGCCCCAGCCGCCGGGCATAGAGCCGCTGCCCTGCTCGCCACAGAGCCAGGCCCCCGCCCAGGCTGCTCAGCACACGCCTCACATAGCCTTTCACCCCCTGGTCTGACAGGGACACCTCAGGGTCTGGCAGTGTTATCGGATGCCCAGGCAGTGTCCAGTTCCCAGATTCCGAGCCCACTAGCCGCAGGCCCCCTTGGGGGAAGATGGTCTGCTGGAAGACCTGGTGGCCCCGGTAGAAAGCAGTGACTTCAAACTCCCACTCTGAGTGGCGGTAACAGCGGCAACAGCAGTGGCGGAGGGACGGGGACAGGGAAGAGATCAAGAGAGACCAGGTAAGGGCCCACCGCGCACCTTGGGCCCCACCACCCCACAGCTGGCACTCACGTTCCTCGGACACCAGCAGCTGCTTCAGTGGGTTGTCAGAGGGTGCTGGGTTTGGACAAGGTACGGGGTTGTCCAAGTTGGGGCTCAACACGTGCTTTGCGCACTGCTCAGGGGCCCTGTCATCTGGGGGTGGGACCAAGACCATGTCACTCAGCAGCTCCAAGATGTCTTCCTGGAGGAAATAGACATTTCATCAGCCTAGCCAGAGTCAAGTGGGTGACAGGGAGGAAATGGAGAGGACAGAGGAAGAGGCCTAAATGGGCCCGTTGGCCCTGGGAGGGACGGGACGGAGGGCTGGGTGCGTCTTCACCTGGGTGTCACAGGTACTGCCTCCCTCATTGGTTTCCGGAGAGGTGTCCAGCTGGGAAGAGTCCCTTGCTCCTGTGGAGAAGGGTTGAGTAGAACGTGGATTCTAGAGACCCCCCCAGATCCCAAGCCTGTGTGGAAAACCCTGCGCTGGCACACCTGAGTGCACAAACTCGTAAACCTTATGAGGGTCGTGAGGGTCCTTGCTTCGGTCCTCAACTAAACGCAACACTTCCTTCCGGTTCAGGGCCGATCGGAAATTCCTCTTCCAAGTTGGCAAGTCGGGCTCATCCCTCCCGGGAATGTAGGCACCACTGGCCTCAGCCCAGGCCTGTGGCAACATCAGTACGGGAGAGTGAAAAGGAGTATGTGGACCGCACCCCTGGAGTCCTACCCTGCCTCCTGCATTCTTAGCTCCTCCCAAATCCACAAAGTCCCCCCTGCAAATTCTGGGAGTCTCTTCACCCCAGGCTCCTGCCCACACTGAATCCCAGGCCTATCTTTCTAAACTCTAGGGTTTTTTTGTTTGGTTTTTGGAGACAGCTTCTTGGTACCAGCAGGTTTCAAATTCAGTGATCCTCCTGCCTCAGCCTCTGGGATCCCTGAGACTACAGGCCTGGGCCATCACGCCCTGCTCTCTAACCTAGTTTTCTAGGCCCTGCTTGGTGTCTCACTCCAGCACACCCTCTGTGATAACACCAACCCTCATATTCTTAACGGTCTACCGCTAGTTGTCCTAATTTGGTAGTTAGTAACCCCATCTCTGAAGTTTCAAGAATTCTACCACCAGGGCCCCACCCATAATGAACTCCCAACTTCCAGGTCGCATTTCCTTAGAGATCCGAACCCATTTTCCCGGAGTAATCCCTTCCATCCCTGTGGCCCATCAGGCCCATTCTGCTGGCCTCGCCCCTCCGGCTCCAACTCCACCCATCAGTGTCAGCAGAAGCCCGGCCCTCCGGGGTCAGCCCCGCCCCCGGGTAGAGCACTTTCTGCTGTGCGTGGAGCTCTTGATTTCCCAGTGCTCCGGAGCTCACCAACCTGGAAGATGCCGAAGTCTTCCAGCTGCGCATCCTGCCTCAGGCCATGCTTCCAAGGAATGCGGAAGCGCTTGCGCCTACGGTCCAGCCAGGCCACGCCCTCCAGCTCCCCCTGGTCCAGCTTTGACACCAGCCAGGGCAAGATTCGCGGCTTTGGGGCTCCCAGGGTCCGGCCTGCGCGCACGGGGCAGTTCCTGGGCGCGGGCAGCCTTCGGGGGTCACGCGCCCCCAGCTTTCGCACTGAGACCTCCCTCTCCCCAGCTACGGGGCAGGCCCTTCACCCCTGTTTTCCTGGGGTACAAACAGGGGACCTCTGCCATGTTCCTATTCTGCGAGGATTCTCCCTGTACAGGGTCGACCCAAACGAATTCAGCAGCCGCTCTGGCCCCTCAATTCCTGCCGTGCGAACCCTTCCCTCAGCCACATCATCAGGCAGGTAACCCCACTTCTAGGACGGAGCCTCCTTCCCTAGTTATTTCAGCTGCTACTCCCGAACTTTCCCTTGTGAAGATTCCCTCCCTCCACAACACCCCCCGGGAAAAAAAAAGACCCCGCGTTCTAGAGGGGACTTTTTTACTGTTTGCAGAAATCGCCCTCCCCTTCCCCCCAAGAATCCCCAGTGTAGGCGCCTCCTCTCTTTCTCCTTCCTCTTTCTAGTTTTTTCCATAGCCGACCTGCAGCTCTAGCCATTGTAGCTCCCTTCTCGTTTCACAGAGTGCACAGCCTTCCTCTGCAGCTAGCAGTGCAGATCCATCCTCTCGATCCTCGCTCCGAAGCCACCAGCTCTTCCGCGTTACCTACCCTGGGAGCGTCGGGGCGCGCGGGGTACGGGACGCCACCCGCTTTTTGGACTCCGGGAAGCTCTCAAACTCGAACCTGGGCACCCCGTTTCCTGTCAGCTAAGCTATGGGGCGCCGGGGATTTCCTTTCTATCGAATTTTCTGTGGTAAAAACAACTTTATTAACCTTTGGGTAAAAACTCAAAAGATAAAGGGGCGGCCCGACGAACCCAGGCCGTTCCTCTCAAGACCTTTTTTGGTCTTCCTGCCACAGGCATGCTGGGAACGTCATATGCAAATTAGACGGCACTCCACCTCTCCCTTTCTACACTGGGGCGGTTACTAAATCGGCGCAGTGCGCAGGCGCGGGAAAGTTGAACTAATAAAAGTTTGTATAACGTGAGTGGAGGAGGGGGCAGGGACGGCGGAGACGAAGGCGGCGGGGCCCCAGACCAGGTGAGCAGGGTGTTGCCGATGGCTTGGGTGAAGAGGGAAAAGAGGGTGCCAGGATCTAGGATCTGGCATCCTAATCCCGTTTCTCCGTCTTCAAATGCCCGGGGTCTTCGAGGCCAGCCTGATAGTAAAAACTACACTTCCCAGCAGGCTGAGCAGCGAACGAGCCCAGAACAAGGGTACTTGTTTGCTGCAAAGCCTGCTGGAATTGGTAGTTTCTGATGCACCAAGGGCTTAAGTAGTTTGGCATTTGGCTTCTTCAGAATACAAGAGTTCAGAGCTCAAGCCCCATTCTCCCTCGGAGATCCAGGAGTCCACGCCCCCAGGCACCTTCTCCCTTAGATCCCCAGATCTTCCCTTTCCCAGGATAAAGTACTCCTCACCCCTCATGTCCCTGTGGGGACCCAGGAGTACTGCTCCCAAGAACCCAACTCTTTCCGAAGGACTCAGCACCTACTCTCAGGAGCTATGAGTCCTGGTCAGCTCTTCATTCAGAGCCTAGGAGTTTGGACCCCAAGCTTTCACTTCTCGATGAACCTTGAGTCCATTTGTCTGCCTTCTCTCTCACAGCTGCCTCCATGGCAGGCTCGGAAGAGCTGGGGCTCCGGGAGGACACGCTCAGGGTCCTAGCCGCCTTTCTGAGGCGGGGTGAGGCTGCCGGGCCCCTCACTCCATCTCCACCCAGGTAAGAGGACTTACTCTCCTCCCCCAGGCTTACATTTGGGTTGAGGGCCTCTCTGACTCTTGCTCCTGTCCTCAGCCTCTCTCGTCTCTTCATATCTGGCTCCCTGGGATTCGAAAGACAGGACCTCCCCAGGAGGAGGAAGGGACTGCTTGTAGGCGGTCTCCAGGGTCACTCTCTGAGGTCTTCTCCCCAGGAGCCCTGCCCAAGTGGAGCCAACAGACTTCCTGAGCCGCCTTCGAAGATGTCTTCCCTGCCCCCCGGGGAGAGGACCTGTTCCTCCTCAGTCCTCTCGGCCTTGCTCTCTGCCTCTTCGCCCCTGCTATGGCTCAGAACCTGGTAAGAGACCCTCTAGATCCTGGCCCTGGAACCAGTAGGGCCAGGATCCTTGGTTCCTAAAATGCAGATAAAAGAAGATACTAGTTCAAGGTGACTGGGCTAGTAAGTAGCCGTGTGGGGTCTCCAGCACCAGTCTTCACCATCCTGCCTCCACCCCAGCTCATTTAGGTTTTTATCAGTTCTGTGAGTTAATTGTGGGGGTGGGC
>NW_022900931.1:65051408-65052869 GCF_012274545.1 Fukomys damarensis
TTTTTTTTTTTTTTTTTTTTTTTTTAAACAGGGTCTTGCTATGTAGCTCAGGCTGGTCTTGAACTCAAAGGGATCCTTCTGCCTCAGCCTCCCAAGTGCTGGAATTACAGGTGTGTAACACCACCTCAGCCTACTCCCTATCTAGTAGTTATTTTTCTTTCCATACTGACTTCTGCCCCCTAACAGTGTCCCTTTTGTAGAAACAGGTACTTCCAATACAGCTGGACACCTGGTTTTTGTTTGTATGACTAGGGACAATCCTATTGCTTTTGAGCTTCCCTATTTTTCCAGGAGCAGAGTAGCAGTGGGGTAGCAGGTCATCAGGTTTGAGCAAGAGTGACCTTGGGCCGGGGATTTAGCTCAGTGGTTCTGCCACCTGCCTTGCAAGCACAAGGTCTAGAGTTAAATCCCTGGTACCCAAAACAAACAAACAAACAAAAAAAGAGTGACCAACAGATTTCTCTTACAGGTGAAGCAGAATCGACTAGTAATGGCTCCTAGGGGTTCTAGCATGAAAAGGAATTTGCAGTGTGGGTGATGAATGCTGTGATCAATTGGTGATGTCTGAAATGCAGGAGGGATGGGGTGGTAAAGCAGGAATGCTGTGTGTTTGCTTTCGTTGCATGGAATAATCTTCAAAGTCCAATCTAGTGCTGACATTCTGAGTTCAATTTGGGAGCACAATAAAGTGGAAAGTACAGGATTTGGGGATCTTTTACCAAGTTTTCTCACCAGGCTTCATTTACCCCAACGAGACCAAGTATCACTGACTGTTTTCATCCCAGGCCCGGCTACTCCTGATTTCTATGCCCTGGTGGCTCAGCGGCTGGAACAGCTGGTCCAAGAGCAGCTGAGATGTCCGCCCAGCCCAGGTGAGCACAGAGGGGCCCTGGAGAAGGAGGAAGGGAGCAGGGCTCTGTCCCCAGGCCAACTCTCTTCTGCTTCTAGAGTTGCAGGGCCCCCCACCCACGGAGAAGGAAGCCCTCCTGCGGAGGCTGGTGGCCTTGCTGGAAGAGGAGGCGGAAGTCATCAACCAGAAGGTGACAGACCTCCTGTTCCACGCCCTACTGGGGACCGGAGTTGCGGGATGGTAGGACCCTGGGATCAAATGCTGGATCTACATTTTCTTTGGAAGATCGGGTAGGAACAGTGGGGCTGTGCCCCGGATAGTACTTTAAATCAGTGGCTTTCTGCAGCTGTTAAGGTAGCAGCGCCTAAATGCAGGGGGTTCGGCTTGGAGATTAGAATCCTAGTGCCCAGCTAAGGGACTTGGCTCTGATTGGCTGTCATGACCACGCTGGGGCGTGGCTTAGGTTCTAGGCTACCTGGGGAGCCCTTTCTGCAGAGACCTTAGCAGCTGAGGAGGGGACTGATGGGGCGTGACTACTACCCCTGTGGTCTGAGGTCAGCCCCACCTTTTCCCCTCCGGTCCCACAGCTGGCGTCAGACCCCGCCCTGCGC
>NW_022900931.1:65053057-65059262 GCF_012274545.1 Fukomys damarensis
CGTGGCCCGGCTGGGGGGCGCCCTGGCCGGACTCAGCGTGGAGCACGTGCACAGCTTCACACCCTGGATCCAGGCCCAAGGGGGATGGGTGAGCCACCAAAGCTTCTCTGGGCCTCAGTTTACCCGATGTGCTGTGACAGAGCGGGTGGGGGTGGCGCAGTTGCCTTGCAAACCTCTCAGCGAGCTCCATCGTCCACTCAATCTGGTACTGAGCCTTCTCCGCGCGGGTGCTGAGATGCCTGCAGGAACCCTGGCCGGCCAGAGCCACTGGTGGACACCAGCTGCCGTGACACCGAGTGGGCCGGGCCCTCCCTGACCTCAGATTCCGCATCTGTAAGGTGGGACAGTGGTTGCACTGCCGTGTGAGGGTTCGTGTGGGGCGTAGGTGCGAGCACTGCCTGCCTCTGCTGCGATGCCCACCCAAATGCCCTTCCCTGGGGATCTCTCCCCTGCCTTCTCGCTTCTGCTCCTTCTGGGGTGCCCTGGGATCAGGGGGAGGCTTCATGGGCCCTTATTTATTTATGGTTTGGTTTGATTTTTGAAACAGAGTCTACCGCTATATACTCCAGGCTTGTCTTGAACTCTCTGTATAGCTCAGGCTGGCCTTTCACTGGCAGTGATCCTCCTGCCTCAGCCTCCAGAGGGCTGGGATTCCAGGTGTGAGCCACCACGCCCTGCTGCCAGGTACTGAACCCAGAGCCTCAGGTATACTGCGCAAGTGCCCTACCACTGATCTATGTACACCACAGCCCATGGCCACTGACTGGGTATAGTGATACACACCTGTGATTCCAGCCACTCAGGAGGCTGAGGCAGGAGGAGCACCTTGGACACATAGTGAGTTCAAGAGCAGCCTGAACTACTCTGCGAGATTCTGTTCCCTCCCCCAAAATGAAAACTTTAAATTTTAAAAAGGGCTGGAGTAGGGTGCACACCCAACACTAGGGAGGCTCAGGCAGAAGGATCCTGAGTTCAAAGCCAGCCTGAGCTACACAGTGTAACCGTTTTGAAAACAAAACAAAACAGCCAGGTGGGCCTGGTAGTGCACACGTGCGATCCCTACACTCAGGAGGCTGAGGCAGGAGGCTCTCCATTGGTTTGAGGCCAGCCTGGGCTACACAGTGAAACCCTACCCCCTCCCAAAAGGAAAACAAAACAAAAGGGAGTAGACAGCTCAGTGCTAGCGCTTGCCTAGCATGCAAGAGAGCTGGGTTCAGTACCTAGTACTGCAAAACAGGCTGTGCTCACAGCCACCCCCCATGCCCTCCCAGCTGGGAGCTTCTACCCTGAAGGGCCCTTTCCACAGTACGCATGCAGTTCACACCTATTTTCTGCTGCCTTGTGTTTTGTCCTCCCCCCACTCCTTTTCTGAGGACCCAGAAGTCTCGCCTCTTTTTTTGCCCCTGGCTTTTCCTCCAGTGCAGACTGGGCGCCAGGGTGCTGGGTGACCAGCTGTCCCCGCCTCCCTAGTGTCAGTCTCCCCTGGTCCCTTGGATGCCACCGCCTGTCTCCTACCTTGCAGGGCAACGGGAGAAGGACCAGGCCGACTCTCGGGATGTAATGGGGCGAGAGTCTTATGAGGCTGGAGCAGGGAAAGCGACACGGAGTGGAAAAGAGATGGCAGCGGGAGGGCCGGCCAAACCCTGTGTTACTGTGAACTTGGACTAGCGGGGACCTGAGCCACTGTCCATGTTCTCTGGCGCCCTCTGGCTGCCGCTCGGGGGAAGACGGGAGAGAGTGGACCGTTTTTTGCGGTGGCTTGGCCCGAAGGATGGGACAGGTTGCCTCCGAGCTCACTGTGAGGGAAGATGATCTGAGGGGTGGGGGGCGGGCTTGAGGGAGCTTGGGAGGCCCTTGGAAGTGTCCTGGCCAGAGAAAGATCCCCCTCGGACCTTGGATCCACCTTGACTGGAGCCATCTGGGCATGGTGGCGCACACGCAAGAGAGGCAGAGACAGGAGGATCATTGTGAGTTCAAGGACAGCCTGGGCTATATAATGAGTTGACGGCCAGGCTGAACTACATAGCAAGATCCTGTCTCAAAATAAAAAAAAAGGAAAAAAAGACATTTAGGGCTGGGGATTTAGCTCAGCGGTTCTGCCTCCTGCCTCAGAAAAAGAAAAAAGAAAGAAAAAGAAATGTAGAACCAGGTGTGGTGGTGCACGCCTGTAATCCCAGCACTTGGGAGGCTGAGGCAGGAGGATCTCGGTGAGTTCGAGGCCAGCCTGGGCTACTTAGTTCAGGGTCAACATGAACTACAAAGGGAAACTCTACCTCAAACCCCTACCCCAAATGTAGAGCTCAGCAGAGAAGCTTCGGTGCTTGGAACTTGGGCTGCTGTTACAGAATGGCAACAGGCAAGCTTGGGTGAGATCAGGTACCAGGGCAAGTTGTTCGGTAGCATACCCACTGAAACCCCGCGACAGCCCCATGGGGTTCTGTCCCTACCCTTGCCCTGCCAGGGCAGAGAGGGAAAGCCTGGCATGGAGGACCTGCAGCCCACACAGAGCCGCTGCTCTTAGACATCCGAGTCTAGGATGCCACACCCCTGTCTGGTTCTCCGTCCCCTCCTGGAACCCCTGTCCCTGCTGCAGCTGCGCCTGCATGGCGGTCACCTCCCTGGCCTCAACCAGTGCTGCTGTCCTTTCTAGGAGGGCATCCTGGCTGCGTCCCCGGTGGACCTGAACTTACCCTTGGACTAAGCGGGTCCTGAGAAGCTGCTACAAGACTGGACCTCCAGCCCCGCACTCCATTCGTTTTTCCAATTTTTCTTCCTCAGGGCTGTGGGGTGGTGGCTGCCCTACCTGACTTGCCAAAAATAATTTGTATAATAAAAACTTTTCATATTAAAGTCTTTTGAAAGAATATTTACTCTGGGAAACAATTTTTTCCTCTTGCAGAGCAAGAGATGGAACCCAGGGCCTCACACAGCAAGCTCTTATTACTATCCCTAACATTCTAACTAGGGTAGGCTGAGGCAGGAGGATAACCACAAGTTTGAGGCCAGCCTGGGCTTCATAGTGAGTTCAAGATCAGCCTGAATTACATAGTGAGGCGCTGTCTCAAAAAATAATAAATTTGATAAAAGACGCACACATGGTAGCGCACACCTGTAATCCTAGCACTTGGGAGGCTGAGGCAAGAGGATCGCTGTGAGTTCAAGACCAGCCTGGGTTACACAGCAAGACCTTGTTTCAAAAGAAAAAGAAAAAAGTGTGCCCTACAAAGAAAACCCCAGTATTTGAGCACATACTACCTGGTCCATTCATGTGAATATTTACACTGGGTGTATAATCCCAACTCCTCAGAAGCTGTGGCAGGAGGATCAAAAGTGAGACCTGTCTCAAAAAGGTCTAGAGACCTAGTTCAGTGGTAAATTCCTCTGCTTCAATATCCAGCACTGAAAATAAATGTTTTTATTATTTATTCATTTTTGGTTTTTTGAGACAGGGTCTCACTATGTAGTTGAGACTGACCTGGAACTCACTATGTAGCACAGGCTGGTCTCAAACTCACAGCGATCCTTCTGCCTCAGCCTTCCGAGTTGTGGGATTACAGGCATGCACCACCATGCCTGGCTTGTTTTTGTTTTTTTGAGATAGGATCTCACTAAGTAGTCCAAACTGGCCTTGAATTCTCAGTGATCCTCCATCCTCAGCCTCCTGAGTGCTAGGATTACAGGTGTGCACCACCACGCCTTCAGACACGGGGTCTTGTCTCATTATGTGGTTCAGGCTGGTCCTGAACTCGCTGTGTACATCCAGGCTACTCTCGAATTTGCAACAATCCTCCTGCCTCAGCTTCCCCAAAGGGGGCATTACAGCAAAGCAGGTATTACAGGTATAGGCCACAATGCCTTGCTTGTACTAGTATATTTAAAACTCATTAAAGAGCCGGGTGTGGTGGCACATGCCTGTAATCCCAGCACTCGGGAGGCTGAGGCAGGAGGATCACTGTGAGTTCGAGACCAGCCTGGGCTACATAGTGAGTTCCAGGTCAGTCCCAACTACATAGTGAGACCCCGTCTCAAAAACAAACAAAAAAACAAACAAACAAACAAAACAACTCATTAAAGGTCGCCATCATCTAATGAGAGCTCTCAGTCTATATGAGCTATGAATATTTTTTGGTACTGGAGATCGAATTTGGGACCTTGTGCTTGCAAGGCAGGCAGTGGAACCACTGAGCTAAATACTCGGCCCATGTATCAGCTATATTTTATTGGCTGTAGATATAGGAACTTTTTTTTTCTTTCTTTCTTCAGTACTGAGGATTGAGCCCGGAGCTTTTGCACTGGGCTACATCCCCAACCCTTTTTAATTTGTATTTTGAGATAGGGTTTCCCTGTGTGGCTAAAATTGCCCAGACCGGGCTCAAACTCGAGATCCTCCTGTTTCAGCCTCCCAGAGGGACTTGATTATCGGCATGGAGCTCGTCTCCAAGAGGAGGGGAAGGGCCTGTGTAATGGCTCAGAAGTGTAAGTGTGTGGTGGTCTCAGGTAACTAGGACAGGATGGGGAGCCCAGAAGTGACTTGGAATTATTTGAGGCCAAAGTTGGTGGAGAGGACACATCCAGGCTGGGGGGCTGAGACTGCCCTGGGGGGCCAGGGATCCCAGCCTGGAGGCCAGAAGCAGAGGGGGCGGGATTGGGGATGACAGTCTTTCGGATGCCCGGCTAGGAGGTGGAGCTGTTGCGATTTGGGGACCCAGGAAGAATCGCTGCTGTGACGGAAGCGACAGTACGGAGGGGCGTCCGCACCTAATAAAAAGGAAATCCTGGAAATCTGGTGTTAGTTTGCCAGTGAGGAAGCAGGCCAGGAGGCACAGCCTGGACAGCGGTACAGAACAAACGAGATGGCTCATCCGGGAACTGTAGGAGCCGGGCTCACGAACCCAGACCTTCACGTAGGCCCTCGGGCAAACCAGTAACTTATGCAGAGCGAAGAAATCTTCCCGGGGGAGGTGACGGCTAAGCGACCCAGGACCGTCGAGGAGGAGTTGCCCAGACAAAGGGAGGTGGGTGTTCCCGGCACGGGGAGGGGCCTGGCAAGGGCTGAACCACCTGAGAGAGGCGATAGGTGTGCCCAAACTTGAGACCCTTTAGGAGAGATTAACGGGTTGATGTCATGACTACTCCTGACTCGTTTCGGACTCCAGACAAGTCCTCCCCCTCCCTAGGCCTCTCACTACTTGTTTTTTCACCCCTTGGTAAATGGGTACGAGCGCTTGTTCCTTCTGGATTCTCCTCTCCCTGGGAGAATCCACCGAATAAGCGATGAGCGACAGTTTGTTTTAGCCCAATCGCAGTGTGTGAAGGCCTGCTTTTTTTTTTTTTTTTTTTTTTAACCCTCCTTATGTGCCAAGTGCAGCGTCCTATTGAAGTCAGTAGATTGGGGAGGGCTGATCAAAGTCCGCAAACGTCACCATGAGCTAGACCAATACAAGCGATCAAGGGGCGGGTCGATCTGCTGATAGACAGCTCTGTTTCAAAATTTACACTTAGCGCGGAGCCTGCCGGGAAGCTTTGGGGCGGTACTGAGGGGGTAAAAGGGCGGGAGCTCTTGGCTGACTTTGCCCAATCACCTGACGCACTCTTTGAGATAGACCGATGGCTTTCCCCATTCGGGTCCCCTTGATGAGGCGGGACTCTGAACACCAGGCTGGGCGGGCCCCTGAGCTTTGATGAGCGTCTTTCGCACCCAATTACGAGGCGGTGTTTTCAGACGGGCCGCCCTCATTACCAATGAGACCTTCTTGCTGGGTCGCGGTGGGCGGGCCATAGACCCTCTGGTATAAGGCGGTCCCGTGGGCGTGAGAAGAAAGGGGGGGTCTCGGCGGCCGGAGGAGGAGTAGGTGCGGGTGAAGATGGCGGCAGCCGAGGCCGCGAACTGCATCATGGAGGTGAGTGCCTGGAGCGCCTCTGGGAGAAGGGGGCGGCTTAGGGTTGGTGTTTCATACCTTTCGTCGTGCGGAAGGGACCCCGAGTCGACGAGCTGGGGCTGAAGGCCCTTAGTTGCACTGCGGGAGCCCCGGATGCTCTGTATCCGGGAATATCGTTTGAAGAGGGTGTCTCTGGCTCTCAGGGGCCATCCGCACCTCGAGGAGCCTAGGGTCTCGGCCCCCCTCCCACGTGCAGCAGTGCTGGGGGCGCTTCCGGCCGGGCCCCCACGTGGCCTCCGCGCGGTGGGTGGGGAGGGGGGTGTGCC
>NW_022900931.1:65059319-65068529 GCF_012274545.1 Fukomys damarensis
CCACGTGCGGGACAAAGGCCCCGCCCCTGGCGGGGGAGGGGCCCCGGGGGCGGGAGAGGGTGAGACCCCAGTCCTCCTCCTGGGGGACCAGGACACGTACCGTGGGGCGTGGTTTAGTTGGGGCCCTCCGCGGAGTTAGGACTTAATTGCAACGGGCCAGAACTTCTGGGCCCTCGGTACCGCCCTTCCTGGGTCGGGGGGCGTCTGCCGGCCCCCCGATCCAGGTTCCATGCACCCTGGGTTTGGGCTAGGAGAAGACGGAGCCTAGAGGCCCCTCCTCTCAGTTTCCTGTCCTGGGTCCTCCTCGTCCCGGGGGCTTCAGGAGCTGGGGGATGGGGCATGCCCCTGTGACCTCCCTTTGCGTGGTGGTGGGGCCTGTGGACCCGAGAGCCTTCCTGAATGGGCGCCGTGCACCCCCTGGTGGACATTTCTGGCTTGTGGGAGGGACAGCTTTTTCATGGGGCGTGGCCCAGTGCTCGCCTCCCCTTCGGAGCCCTGTGGGGTGGTCAGATCTGCCAGAAAGGAATTGTGTGGAATTAAATGTGTGTATAGCCTGCGGGCTTTACCCTCTCCTCCTTTCTCTCCCGTGGAATTATTGAGTGTGGGAGAGGCAGCCCCCCTCTTCCTGAAGATCTTTGGGGGTCTGGAGGCTAGAATTAGTTTCCACTGAGATCCAGTGATGGAGTAACCGTGAATGTTTCAAGTCCTTGGGCTGGGATTGTCTGGTCCCCAGGCAGGAATCTCGGCAGCCACTGTTGCTGGCTTGGGAGAGAGAGAAGGGGCTTGGAGCCCCCTTGGATAGGTCACCGGCTTGGCCCTTGAAGCCAGCGGGGTCTGGGCCCTTCCACCCCTCACCGTGTAGCCTTCTCTGGAGGGTAAAGTCAGCCCCCACATAAATGTCGTTCATGTCACTGGGGGACAGTGCCCCCCCCATTCACCTCCCCTGGCTCTCCCGGACCAGGCGCCTTTGGGGCACAGGGAGCATCTCCCCAGACCTTGCCTCAGCTTGGTAGGGGGGCTTCAGGACGGGAAGGGCTGTGTGAATAGAGGCCTGGGCTCTGTCTCTGAGGCATGCTCCTCAGAGGGGCTGGGGACAGGCCATCCTCCCCAGTGCTGCCCTCCTAGGAGAGGGTAACAAGGATCCTGGCCCCAGCTGGCTTTGTTTGGGCTTCTGGAACCCATGGTGGGCACCAGGGCCTGGGAGACCAGCTGTGGCGGGGACTTCTTCTGAAGTCCGCTCAGATGAGAGACTAGGTTTGCAGAGGTGGCAGGTGCCCGGTGCCCACTCTGCCAGGCCCTCCCACCGGCTATTCATGGCGCATCAGGGAGGGTGCATGTCAGGAAGCGTCATCTAATCTGGGAGGATTAGGTGTTGAGGGGAGAGACAGCTGGCCGTGCCCATGTGCCTGGCAGGTGCCCGTTCCTCTGGCCTGTGTGGGGGAGGAGTGTGGTCAGCTCCTGGCAGAGAGGGGCAGTGTGGGGGTGGGATGCTATCTCTCTAGCCACAGCTGGGATCGGAGACCCCTTCCTTCTCCCTCCACCTCTCCCATCCCCTCCTTAAACAGCCCAGCCTCATGGCCTGCTCGCTCTGCCCTCACACCCCACCCAACAGAAGCAAAACCAAGGCAGCCCACTGCCCCAGAGCCCAGCCCTGGCCATTCCCCGTAGCTAATCCTTTCTCCCTGTTACTCTCTCCTAGAATTTTGTAGCCACCTTGGCTAATGGGATGAGCCTCCAGCCGCCTCTTGAAGAAGTAAATATCCTTTTGTGAGACCCCTCCCCACCTCCACATAAATACATCTTACCACACAGCCGGCCCATCCCAAAGGTCTAACCATGATCCTTCTTACTACAAATGAGTCTCCCCCACGCCCCAACACAATGCACTCTAGCTTTTTGGCCCCCTCTGGCCTCCCTCAATTCTGTGGCTACTTCCTTAACTCCATCTCCAGCCCCCTCGGCCCTTCCCTTGTGTCTGCCCCAGTTCTGCCTTCCCCTCCCCTCCCCAGCTGTGGGCTGAGCTAGAGACGGGGGCAGAGAGACTGGAGAGATGGTAGGCGCGGCTGAGGTATCGGGTACCCCTGGATGGTGCTCTGGGTGGGTCCTGGGGGAGGAAGATGGCAGGTGGGGGCTACAGAGTTGCCCTGGTATAGTTTTAGGGGGCTTCTATACTATTCTAGAGGAAAAAGTAGGGACTTGCAGGTTTGATGGCTTCGGGAATCCCAGATTTGACCCCTTCCCCCATCCACCCCTGCTAGGTCTCCTGTGGCCAGGCGGAAAGCAGCGAGAAGCCCAACGCTGAGGACATGACATCCAAAGATTACTACTTTGATTCCTATGCCCACTTCGGCATCCATGAGGTGAGTGCAGGATGTGCTGCTCCTCGGGGCTTGAATCCTGAGGGTTCACCCTTGGAGAGGGATGGAAACCCCTTCCTTCCCTGGCAGCTGGCTGCCCCTCCTTCCGCCCCTCTGTACTGCGCCTGCTCAGCTCCTTTCAGCCGTTGCCTTGGAGACTGAGGTCTGCCTGGCACTCCCTGCTGCTCCTGAGGCTGGAGAGAGAACTGGCAGGCCTGCCTAAGAACCCAGCCGAGGTCAAGGTCTGCGGGTCTCTCCTGCCCTCTAGTGACCTGCGGTGGGACTGTGCTCCGCCTGCTCTTGTCCCAACTGCTTCTCAGTCCTTCATAAAGATTGAGACTTAGGTCCCAGAATGCAGCTTGGGTGGCCTTGTAAGAAATCTCTGCCCCAGGCTGGGGATTTAGCTCAGTGGTGCCACAGCGCTTCTGCCTGGCAAAGCGAAAGAAATCTGCCCTTCCGAGCCTTTTTTAAAAAATAGAAGTAGGGAGCCGAGATTGGTGGTGGCAAACGCCTGTAATCCCAGCACTCTAGGAGGAAAGGCAGGAGGTCTGTGAGTTTGAGTCCAGCTCGGGCAATTTAATGAACTCCTATCTCAAAATAAGAAAAGGCTCTGTGTGGGTGTAGCTTAACATGAAGGCCACGAGTTCAATTGCCAGTACAGTAAGTCCCCAACTTCCTCCGGACATTGGAGTTGCGAACTCTCACAGATGCAGACAGACTTGGTGTTACGAACATCCGTAGATAAGAACAGACCAAGGGAGCAGCTCCCGTGTGTGTGGACCGTGTTGCCGCTCTGTGCTCACCACACTGTGGTGTGGTGCCGAGCCGGAGCCCAGATGTCTGGAAGCAGGAGGAAAAGCCGTGGTGATGCGGAGGGACCGTTGGGAAGCACAGCGCTACACGTTGGATATTTGTGTCACAGGGGTGTGGGGCTGACTGTCAGTCTTACAAACAAGCCCGACTTTCTGCACTGCAGATAAATAAGAATGGAAGTAGTGGGCAGTGGGTGTAGGTTAAGGGTGGAACACTGGCCTAGCATGCACTTCGCCCCGAGTTCTTTCCACAGCACCACAAAAGCAGACACTTTTTTTCAGTGCTGGGGATTAAATCGAGGACCTGCACACTGAACTGCATCTCCAGTCCTTTTTTATTTATTTTGAGAGGAGGTCTTGCAGAGCCGTCCAGGCTGGGCTCAAACTTGTGATCCTTCTGTTGTCACCTCCAGCTAAACTACCGTTTTCTTCTAAATGTATAGTTCTGAGGTGTTAGGTCACCAGGGACTTTTTATTTTAAGTTATAGGGGACTTTTTGAAGCCAAGGATTTGATGGCACATACCTGCAGTCCCTGCTCTAGGAGGCGGAGGCTTAGGGAGATCCTTCTCAAAATAAATTTGAAATGGGCTGGGGATCTAACTCAATGTGAAGGCCTTGGGTTCATTCCCCAGCACCACAAGGAAAAACATAGGACACGGACGCTCACACTCATGCGTGCACAGGGTCTCATGTGGCAATGGTAGAACCCAGCCAAGATGGGAGTTTGGCCCAACTCATTTGATTTTACAAGGACAGACACAAGGGAACCGGGTTCTCCACAGCGGATGAGCCCTGGCCTGGCCCCACCCTGTGCGGGAGGGAGGTTAGGACCGGCCCCTCACTGTGCCTCCGCACCCCTTCCTCAGGAGATGCTGAAGGACGAAGTGCGGACCCTCACGTACCGCAACTCCATGTTCCACAATCGGCACCTCTTCAAGGACAAGGTGGTGCTGGACGTGGGCTCGGGCACAGGGATCCTCTGCATGTTTGCAGCCAAAGCGGGGGCCCGGAAGGTCATCGGGGTGAGTCTTCTGGCCTAGGGGGACTGGGAGGGGGCCAGGGCATGGTGGGCCTGGGGGCATCTCATCTCCGTGTCTTTTTTCATGGGCCCTCAGATCGAGTGCTCCAGTATCTCTGATTATGCTGTGAAGATCGTCAAAGCCAACAAGTTAGACCATGGTGAGCCCGGGAGGAGACTGGGGTTGTGGGTGGCCTGGGGGAGTCCCGCCCTGGCCGTGCCCTGCTTGGCTGCTCCTCCCCATGGTCTCCTGGGAGCAGTCACACGGTGATTGTGGAGGCTGCCGTGAGTCATGTCCCCTGGCTGCGTCTGGCCCGCCCAGCGCCTCTGTCGGGAGAGGCCCATACCACCCACACCCAGCGGAGGGGATGCTGCCTGCCCACTCACCCGGCCCTGTTCTCACCTGCCGGTAGCCTAGTTGATGGACTGTTAGGGCATTCTCTCAACTGCTGTCACCTGCATCCCCAGCATAGCCCCAGCATAGTGACAAGTCTCCCATCACTGGGAGTTTGAGTCCTGCCACACGCTGTCCTTTTACACCTAGACTGGTGCCTGTGTGACATCAACTACAGAAGCGGGCTCCTCCGTTAAAACCGTGGGTTCATGCGAGGGTGGACATGGGCAGGTGACTTCCTGTTCCTACCAGCTCGACCAAGGGGCCGGGACTGGGGAAAGTGCTTGGTTTCACATGAGGAGCCCTCTGGTGATTGTCTTTTTTTAGAAGAGACTTGGAACGAACCCATGAGTGCCCAGCTCAGCTTTGAGCATGCTCTGCATGTAAAGCAGTTCCCCTGGGCACCCTCTGTCTGGCAGGGCCAGCCGAGACCTGACCATCGCCGTCCTTATTCCAACAAACCCAGGGGCCCTAGAGGCTTCTCTGCTGCAGGGAGGGTGTTGGGGCGAAGCTGGGACACACGTGAAGCACGGACACACACCACACACCATATACCGTTCCTGTCCCTGCCTGGGAAGTGCCCAGTGTGGGACTTGGGCTCAGTGGGGGAGCAGTAGGTTCTGGGCTCCGGCCCAGCTTGAAAAGAAAATTGGCAGGGTTGTGTGGGAAGTTGAAAATAGCCAAGAGAATGCGGCTTCAGCTCATACACAGATCCTTATAATCGGTCCAAAGCCAGCCCCGGCCCTGGCGCCATTCCAGGGGGGCCCCGGGCTGACGGTGCCCTGTGCGCCCACAGTGGTGGCCATCATCAAGGGGAAGGTGGAGGAGGTGGAGCTGCCGGTCGAGAAGGTGGACATCATCATCAGTGAATGGATGGGCTACTGCCTTTTCTACGAGTCCATGCTCAACACCGTGCTCTATGCCCGTGACAAGTGGCTGGTGAGGCTGGGGGGAGCAGGGAGACGTGCTGGTTGCTCCCCAGAGGGGATGAGAAGGGTGGGGGTGACAGCACCTGAGGGCTCTGTGGCAGGCCAGGGGCAGTGGCTGAGGGCCCGGGGTTTAGCTCAGTGGTTCCACTGTCTGCCTTGCCAGCACAAGGTCCTGAATTCGAACTCCAATACCAAAAATCCCCCAAAATCTAACCCTTTTCAGGAGAGGTGCCTTGCAGACCGAGCAGCCAGTGCAGAGGTCCTGAGGCAGGGGTGTACTTGCTGTGCGTGGAGAAGTGGAGGGCAAGGGAAGTGGGTGGGAAGAGCAGCGGGAGAGGAGGGCTGGGCGGAGCGGCAGGCCACCGCACATCTTGCAGACCTTCGCCTCCGGCCTAGGCACAGGCTGTGGCTCCTGTGCTGTGGCGTCCTCTGGTGGCCGTCTGGGGAATGACTCAAGGATGAGGGCCAAAGCCTGGACCCCTAAGTCCAGGTGGGAGGTGACAGTGGCTGGGCAGGATAGAGGTCGCATCTGTGAGGTTTAGGGCCAGTGGTGCTATTGCTCTGTCCTTCGTGCCCTCGCCCAACTCTGCAGGCACCAGATGGCCTCATCTTTCCAGACCGGGCCACGCTGTACGTGACGGCCATCGAGGACCGGCAGTACAAAGACTACAAGATCCACTGTGAGCGGGGCTGAGGGCCGGGGAGATCCAGGGCTCGTGGCCTGGCCGCGTCACTCACCACGCCTGTTCTCCACAGGGTGGGAGAACGTGTACGGCTTTGACATGTCCTGCATCAAGGATGTGGCCATCAAGGAGCCCCTTGTGGATGTGGTGGACCCGAAGCAGCTGGTCACCAATGCCTGCCTCATAAAGGTCGGGGAGCTGCGCGCCACCAAGCCAGTGGGGGGACTCGGCCTGCGAGCCTGACCTGTGTGCCAAGGTGGTGCCTGAGGCCAGAGCTGCTGCTTGCTCTGTTATAGTCGGTGCCACCGGGTGGGCTGGCACTCGGTTCGTGGGGTCAACCATGGGTGGGTTCTGGAGAAAGGGGACAAGGAGACCCTTGGCAGCCTGGTTTTTTGCTTGGCCACCCAGCTGGCCCGTAGGGACTAGGACGGGCAGGGTGAGGAGCTATACCCGCAGGTGGCTTGGCAGAGCAGGAAGGGCCAGCGGTCGCCAGCCTGAGGGCAGTGGCCTAGGCTGGCACGGACTCATGGCCCGCCCCTGCCCCGCAGGAGGTGGACATCTACACCGTCAAGGTGGAAGACCTCACCTTTACCTCCCCGTTCTGCCTGCAAGTGAAGCGGAACGACTATGTGCACGCGCTGGTGGCCTACTTCAACATCGAGTTCACGCGCTGCCACAAGCGGACCGGCTTCTCCACCAGTGAGGCAGGGCTGGGACGGGAGGCGTGTGTGACAGGAGTGTCCCGAGCCCCGGCCGCGTGGCTGACGCGCCTGTCCCCCAGGCCCCGAGTCCCCGTACACGCACTGGAAGCAGACAGTGTTCTACATGGAGGACTACCTGACAGTGAAGACGGGCGAGGAGATCTTCGGCACCATCGGCATGCGGCCCAACGCCAAGAACAACGTGAGCGAAGCGGGGACCTTGGGGGCGCTTGGGGTTTTGTTTTCCCCCAGCCCCTGGCAGGATGGGACTTGGACAGGGACAGGTGTGGGCACGCGGGCCGGTGTGTGGAGGGGAGGTGCCGACGTCACAGGGGCAGTCCCCTGCTTCCAGGCATTTCACTGCATCTCCTGAGGGCACCTGTCACTGCTTGCAAACAGTTGAGTTGCAGTTGTCACTGCTGAAGAAGTGCTGGCATCTAGGGGCAGGGGCCAATGCTGTGAACAGCCCAGGAGAACCGGAGTAGAGTGACGGGCGCCGGAAAGGGAGGGGCCCTGCGCAGCCCCCACTCCTGTGCCCTGGTGCTGGGAGGCAGGGCTGGAGGTTTTTCTCGGAAGTTGGCATCACTGCTGTAGCCATGGGCTGAGCACTGGTCCCGGGAGGAAGGCGTCTGAGCCCTGCCTAGGGCGCTGCCCCCCCTCAGCCCCCCTCTTGCCCGCAGCGTGACCTGGACTTCACCATCGACCTGGACTTCAAGGGCCAGCTGTGCGAGCTGTCCTGCTCCACTGACTACCGGATGCGCTGAGGCGGCGCCCAGGACCTGTGGCATCCTTAGGCAGTTTTGGGGTCCCCCTTCCTCTCCCACATATGGGGGTTTTAGGGGCCTGGGCTGGGGGAATGGGGAGGGCACATCGTGACTGTGTTTTTCATAACTTATGTTTTTATATGGTTGCATTTACGCCAATAAATCCTCAGCTGGGACCGGGCTCAGCTTCAGGGGTGTGCAGTGGTTTGGGGTCCTCTGCCTGTGTTGGGTGCCAGCCCACACAGCTGAGGGGAAGGGACTTGGGGCCTGTTGGTCTTGTCCTACTCATGTCTGTCTCTGGCTCCTCTCCCTTGCTCTTTTCCTGGGGTCTCTTCCCTCTGTGGTTGCCCTGGGAGTCTTTGTCCCAACTTTATCTTTTTTTTTTTTCCTTTTGGAGTACTCGGGGATTGCTCCTTGGTCCTAGGACCTTTATTTTTTTATTTTGAGACAAGGTCTCACTAAGTCACTGAAATTGCCCAGACTTGAGCTCAAAGTTGTAGTCCTCCTGCCTCAGCCTCCCAGAGAGCTGGGATTAAAGGCTTGCTCCACCATGCCAGCTCCCTACCCTGTCGGGTCCTATGCCCTCAATGCTGGCACTAGGCAGGGATCCGGACCCAGCTGCTGGGAGTGGGTGTAGGTTCCCAGCACCACTGCCCTTTAGGTTTCCCAGAAACTTCCCCTGGCCCCCAGTATCACGTTGTTCCTCTCTGGCTGTTTTTTCCTGTCCAGGACCCTCCAAGGTCAGGCCCAGGCTGACTGGTAGTGAGTAGGGCCTGTCCTAATGCAGTTGGGGAAGCTGTCAGGTGGGCATAGGGTCTTTGGGATGCCCTCCCTCATCCTCCAGCCTGAGGTGGGGTTTGACGGTCACCACGGCTTTAGGGCATTGGGGCCACCCACTTACAGAGCTAACCCCGGAGGCCCTGCCAACCTACCCCATACCTCCAGGTTCTTGCTCTGCTGTCTACACCTGCCCCTCTCTCCAGGCCTGTCCACAGAGACCCTGACCCCATAACAGCTGAGTGGCCCAGAGTGCAGGAGCCTAGGGTCCTGGCTGGGCAGCAAGGGCCCCTCACCTGTTACTCCCTTCCCAGCGCTCCACTCCTGGCCCGGAGGCCGCCCTGGGCATAGCGGGTGGCACGACCCATATCCCAGTGGGCTGGAGGCAGGGATCCAGGTTTGAATCCTGTCCGTCTGGCAGGCATTCAGCCTTGTCTGCTCTCAAGCTTTGGCCTAACTGACTCAGCCTGGGAAGTGGGAGCTCAGGGACCACCTGGGAAGCGGCAGGGCCGCCTTGTTCACGCTGCCAGACCCTGACCCGCCTCCGACCTGCCCTCGAGATGGCTGCATGCGTCCTCCTGCTGTTGCTCCTCGCTGCCTCCGCCCTGCAGGGCCGGCACTCAGGACTGGTGGGGAAGTGGGGAAGGCCGGCGGGCTGTAGCAGGCCAGGGCCGCTCTTTGAAGCGCGTCCTCTTCGCTCCTTCCCCAGGTGGCCCCGGGCCAGGTCGCTCTGGGCCACAGCTGCTCGCTGGGCACCTGCCTGGCCTGGGCACG
>NW_022900931.1:65068970-65072125 GCF_012274545.1 Fukomys damarensis
GCGCCGAAAGCGGTGCGGCGACCGGTGGAAGGAGGGGCGCTGGAACGGAAGGAGAGGATTGGATGCTGTGTATCGAAGGGGCGGGGACAAAGGCGGCGATGCGATAAAGCCGAGGACCTGAATCCTGGGCTCGGCACAGCACGACAGAAATCGGGGTATCTGGTTGTCCGGTGGCCCTGGGGTGGGCAGAACCCCGGGGCCGGTCGGCCAGGTGGTGGACTCGTCCTAGTGGGCTTGGACACATGCAAGCGAAAGACTTGGGTCCTGGGCTCAGAACCGGGAAGCAGGTACGTGGCTTCGTTGCCAGGATCCAATCTGCACACAGCTGACCTAGAGTAAGTGCCGGGCCGCCGGGGTGAGGGGTGGTGTGGCGCTGAGCCTGCGGCTTCTCCATCTCGGCCTCCTGGTCGCGCAGCCTCGCCGCGGGGCATGCGCAGTAGGGGCTTCTGCCCTCGTTCCCACCCCCCAGCGGGGCGGGGGAGGGGCCGCCCCAGGTGCGATGATTTATAGGTCCCCCTTTGGGATGGAAAGCGGAAATGGGGTGGACAGGGCCCACGACGGGCAGGTGTTCCCTGGAGACATCACAACTCAGTCCATCAGTTTCCCTCACCCACCCTTGAAGCTTGAGGCCTTTTGGGGGTGAGGGGCACTCCCTGGGCACTGCGTCCTCCTCACGCAGCTAATGGGGTTCACGTGATTCGCCCTGCTGCTCTCAGCAGTCCAAGGTTCCCAAAGGGACTCCTCCCCCAACGCTTCTGGTTCTGACCTGGACCCTGCAGACCCCACCAGGGCTCGGTCGCCCGGGAGTGGGCGCTGAATTCCTGAGCCGGCGGGAGAGGGCCGGGAGCCGGGACCCCTAGTCCTCGGGAGGAAGGTCTGGAGTGCGAACCAATGGTCTGAGGGAGGACGCGGGGCCTGGAGTGCGACCCTGTCCTCCCAGGACCCCGCTGTGACATGGCAGAAGCCCACCAGGCCGTGGGCTTCGTGCCCTCACTGACCTCCGACGGAGCAGACCTGGAGCTCGGTGGCCCGGTGCTGCAAGACATCTACCTCTCTGGGCTTCGGTCTTGGAAAAGGCACCTTTCCCGTTTCTGGGTGAGGGCTACTGCTTGGTTTCTTTCTGGGGATCCAGCCCCCCACTTCCCAGGAGCCTGGGGCTGCTTCCGAGACGTCTGTCACCTGCTCTAGGACTCTGGCTGCTCCCTGCCAGGATCCCTTCAGCAATTTTCTGTGGTTCCCTCGTGGGTCCTCACCCATGAGCGCCCCTTAGCCTCTTACATTCATTTAAAACGCCATGCTACCCTCACTCCGGCCCCTCCCCGGTGTCTAGAACTCAGCACCCACCTTGTTTTTCTTGTGTGCTGGGGGTGGAACCCAGGCCTCATGCATGCCGTGCTAATGCCCCGCTGCTGCTCCTTCTCAGGGCGCCCACCTCACCTCTCCCTGTCCTCTCCTGCTTCTAAACAAGGTGCTCCTTGCTTCAGATCCTCCGGGTGCCCGACACCATCAGGGGTGGTGGCATGCACCTGTCATCCCAGTATTCTGAGAGGCTGAGGCAGGAGGATTGCAAGTTCAAGCCCAGCCTGGGCAACTTAGTGAGAGCCTTTCTCAAAACAAAGAACAGAGAAGCGCTGGGGATGTAGCTCAGTGTGAAGGCCCTGGGTTCCATCCCCAGTACAATTAAAAAAAAAAAAAAAAAAAAAAAAAAAAAAAAAAAAAAAAAAACAAAACTCCCAGGAGTGCCTGCTGGATCTGCACCCCCAGCCCAGGGCCGGGCACACACTAGCATGCCAGTCTGGGAACAGTGTCATACTCAGTGGGGGGACTTGTGACTGAATGGACGCCTTTTCCTGCCCACAGAATGACTTTCTCAGTGGTGTGCTCCCTGCCAGCCCCCTCAGCTGGCTTTTCCTCTTCAGTGCCATCCAGCTTGCCTGGTCCCTCCAGCTGGACCCTTCCCTGGGGTTGATGGAGAAGATTAAAGAGCTGCTACCAGACTGGTGAGGTTCCCATGCCAGCCCAGTAACCTCCTAATCCTTTTCCTGTTAAGTTTCTCTATAGTGTAGTGTGCCTACCAGAGAAAAGTGACATCTGAAACTTACTTTGGGTCAAATTAATAGATATGATGTCAGGAAAAAGGAGGTGACTTCCTCTCTTTGTCCGTTTTCTATCCTGGCTGCTTCTTGTTAAGAGGGATGGTACCAATGATTAATGTCCTTATATTGTATACCTTAAATGTACCAGTAAAATTAATTAAAAAAAGAGAAAGGGATGGAAATAAACTAGAAGTATGAGCTCTTCCAGTCTCCAGTTAGGTAATCTTTCTGAGAGATGGCACCATTCTCAGTTGTCAAAGCCTTCATCTGTAAAATGGGGATAATAATTGATTCTTAGGATTCTTGAAAGAATTAATCAAAATCATCCATGGGAGCCAGGGATTTAGCTCAGTGGTTCTGTTGCCTGCCTCACAAGCAGAAGGTCCCAAGTTTGATCCCTGGTACAAAAGAAAAAAAAAATCATCCGTGAGATATAGTCACTGTCGGGCCAGGAGATTACTAAATGAGAGTGGTTACATTATTATTGTTGTTGCTGTTATCAGCACTAGGGAAGGTGTGAAAGCCAGGTCCTGGCTGTGTAGTGCAGGCTGCTTTCCAACTCACTATGTAGCCCAGGTTGGCCATGAACTCAGGGAGATTCCCCTGCCTCAGCCTCCCGAAGCCTGAGATGACAGGTATGTGACACCACACCCAGGTCCAGCCTTTCTTTCTCTCTCTCAGGGGGGGACAGCACCACAGGCTCCGGGGAGTCCTGGCTGCTGCGCTGTTTGCCTCGTGTTTGTGGGGAGCCCTGATCTTCACGCTTCACGTGGCCCTGAGGCTGCTTCTGTCCTATCACGGCTGGCTGCTCGAGCCCCACGGAGCCATGTCCTCGGCCACCAAGACCTGGCTGGTAGGTGGGAGCCAGACCGCGTGACCGTGACAGCTCTCTGTCCCTCTGCCTCTGCTGCCTCTGTCTGGGTCCGTTCACCTCTCAGGTCGCGGTCCCCTTCCCTCTGGGGCCAGCCCCCGTGCTCCCGGGTGCTCTGGGACCATGACCGGGTCGGTGGTGCCTGCAGGCCCTGGTTCGCATCTTCTCCGGCCGCCGCCCCATGCTCT
>NW_022900931.1:65072212-65076055 GCF_012274545.1 Fukomys damarensis
GGGTGACGGGTGACGCCCCCTTCCGCCCTCCCGCCACGCAGTACCTGGAGTCCGTCCGGCCCGTCCTCTCGGACGAGGACTTCGACTGGAGGGCGCTGCTGGCGCAGGAGTTCCTGAAGCTGCAGGCGTCGCTGCTGCAGTGGTACCTGCGGATCAAGTCCTGGTGGGCGGCAAACTACGTGAGTCCCGCCCTGCCCCACGCCCCGCGGGTGACGCCCCCTTCCGCCCTCCCGCCACGCAGTACCTGGAGTCCGTCCGGCCCGTCCTCTCGGACGAGGACTTCGACTGGAGGGCGCTGCTGGCGCAGGAGTTCCTGAAGCTGCAGGCGTCGCTGCTGCAGTGGTACCTGCGGATCAAGTCCTGGTGGGCGGCAAACTACGTGAGTCCCGCCCTGCCCCACGCCCCGCCCCACGCCCCGGGCCTGGCCACCATTGGAGCCCCAGGTGTCAACAGACTAGCCACGCCCCCTGCCAGGGGCTTATTTGCCGGGTTCTGTCCTTTGAACCTGTTAAAGAAGCCCGGCTCCCCCAAGTTCCAATAATTGAGCCCCTCCCCAGGTGCCCCAATACTGAGCCTGGAGAATTTAGCAGTTTATGAGACTGCTATCCAGTGGAGGGTCTTCGTGTTTGGTATCCCGAAGAACTGAGCAGGACGTGCAGAAGGAGTAACAAAAATAAGATTTTGGGGGGGTGCTAGGAATCGAACTCAAGACAAGGCAGGCACAGAACCTCTGAGCTAAATCCCAGGCCCAACCATACAAAGGTTTCTTTGTTTTGTTTTGATTTGGTACTGGGGATCGAACTCTGGTCCTTGAGCTTTTGAGGCAGGTGGTAAACCACTGAGCTAAACCCCCAGCTCCCCTACATAGTTTTTAAAGCAAATGTCATGGCGTCCAGATCTCACAGGAGGGGGTCTGAACTAAAATACACATGAGGCTGATGGGCCAGGCTCATGTACTTTTGTTTTTTGTGGAACTGGGGATCGAACTCAGGACCTTGTGCTTGCAAGGCAGGCGCAGTGCCACTGAATTACATCTTGGGCCCTGTTTGTTTTTGAGACAGGGTCTCACTATGTAGTTCAGGCTGGCCTTGAACTCACTGTGGAGCCCAGGCTGGCCTCAAACTCTCAGCAATCTTCTTGCTTCAGCTCCCGGGGGCTGACAGGTGTGTACTACCAAGAGGGGCTCAGGGCGATGTGCTTTGGCTTTGTGCATGCCTGGGGCACACGGTGGTGACTTGTGGAGTATGGACAGAGCCCCCAGCTGCATGAGAATCACGGGAACCTCGCCTTAGCCACTCTAGAGGGGACAGGAAGATGGGTCAGGTGGGAGCTACCAATGCCCCTGCCCGCTTGCACACCTGTCCTCCTGGAACACTGCTTGAAGTCTGGAAGAGAGGATTTGGAGAACTTCGTTAATAGGCAAGATCCAGAAGCACAAGCAGGAATAAAATTAATGTAAGAACTGGTACTGCCAGGTATGGTGGTGCATACCTGTAATCGCAGCACTTGTGAGGCTGAGGCAGGAGGATCGCCATATGTTCAAGGCCAGCCTGGGCTACATGGCAAGATGCTGCTTCAAAAAACAAAACAAAAAATAAAAATAAAAAGCACTTGTATAAGCAGCCCTGTTAGTATCGACATCCAACTCTAGAATGTTTATAAAAGGGACACTGACGATGACTCTTCATAAAGCCCTTTGTTTAGGTATGTGCACATGTGTATTAATTCTTTGATTTTTATGAAGTTAGTTTCTACCTTTTTTTGAGTTATTAACCAGATTTAGCACATTGCAGACACCCCCTGTTTGTGGAGTACAGACAGCTAATTGCCTTCTATTTCTTTTTATTGCTTTTTTTCAGTGCAGGAATCGAACTCAGGACCTTGTGCTTGCCACGCAGGTGTGTCACCAATGAGCTACATCCCCTGCTCTTGCTTTTTGGTTTTGGAGACAGGGTATCACTGTGTAGTCTAGACAGGCCTGGGACTCCTGGTGGTCTTCCTGCCTTAGCTTCCCAAGTGCTGACAGGCCCGCCTCAGGTTGTTTAGGGGCAGTGAATGGGACCTGGGGCTGAGCAACTATGGGGCATTAAAAACCACACTAGTAAGGTGCAAGCGTGATAGCATCCAAGACGCACCTCATTCAGCTGGAAAGGAGTGTGGGTGGGCACAGTGGCAGGGATGGCAGGGGCACCGTGGTTAGCTCCCTGCAACCCAGTCAAGCCGGCCTCTCTACCCCCCAGGCCAATCTGCTCAATGGCCTGTGGCTGGGCAGACAGTTTCTTACCCCTACAGTCTAGTCCATGAGGTATTAACCACCCTGCATGGGCAGGCAGCTTTAATGGCTCCCAGTTTGCTGTGCCTTCCACCTCTAGAGCCTGTCTCAGAACCAAGTGGGTGGTGCACACCTGTGATCCAAGCACTCTGGAGGCTGAGGCAGGAGGATCAATGTGTTTGAGGCCAGCCTGGGCTACACAGTGAGTTCAAGGTCAGCATGAACTACAGAGTGAGATCCTACTTCCAAAAAAAAACAAAAAAACAAAAACACAAAAAGAACAAATAATGAAGGGCTGGAGTTTTAGCTCAGTGGTTCTACCACCTGCTTTGCAAGCGCAATGTCCTGAGTTCAATCCCTGGTACCAAAAACTAAAACAAAACAAAAGCACACCAACAACAAGTGAAATAAAACAAAACAAAATTAAAACCCCTGTCTGAAAATACAAAAGGTAGGGAGGTGCTGTGGACGTAGCTCAGTGAAGGTTCTATCTCCAGTAATACACACACACACACACACACACACACACACGATCATCCCACGTATTTTCTTGTTCACCCAGTGCTTTTCCCTATAAAGTCGTCTCCGTGCTCATCGTGTGCCAGCGAACATGGGTGAACCCCTAACATTCCCTGACCCAAGTGTGACACGCTTTAGTTAACTAGTCTCTAGTCCACAGACATCTCCGTTTTGCTAGTTACTGATCACGATGGCCTCCTTCCTAGAGCTCCCGGCTGCCCGTGACACAGGAAGGTTGGCGCCCCGCTGTCCCACAGTCCCTCCTCTTCGAGGTGACAACCTGAGCGTCCCCTGCCCACCCTTAGGTCAGTGACTGGTGGGAAGAGTTCGTGTACCTGCGGTCCCGGAACCCGCTGATGGTGAACAGCAACTATTACCTGATGGTGAGACGCCCAGGGCGGGACCACAGCCTGGAGCCACCGTGTCCACCCTCCTTGGGGGCCAGGACCCCAGGGGTGCTCAGGCATGTTGCTGTCCCCAGGACTTCCTGTATGTCACTCCCACGCCGCTGCAGGCAGCTCGCGCGGGGAACACCATCCATGCCCTGCTCCTGTACCGCCACCAGCTGAAGCGCCAGGAGATCTCCCCGGTAAGACGCCTGGAGAGCAGGGACAGAGGTGGCCCTGGGTGGGTTCACGGAGGAGCTCATGGCTCATGGCCTCCTGCAGACTCTGCTGATGGGAATGCGCCCCCTGTGCTCTGCCCAGTTCGAGAGAATATTCAACACCACGCGGGTCCCAGGGCTGAAGAAAGGTGAGGCCCCTTTCCATCCCCGCAGCCGAGGCACAGCACTGTGGTCGCACAGGCGGGTTCTCCTGAGACCTTCTTGTGTGGTCCTGGGCAAATCATTACCCTCTCTGAGCCTCAGTTTCCTTTTCTTGAAAATGGGATAATAGAAGCCGGGCGTGGTGAGACACGCCTGTAATCCCAGTACTTGAGAGGCTGAGGCAGGAGGATCGCTGTGAGTTTGAGACCAGCCTGGGCTACATAGTGAGTTCCAGGCCAGTCTCAACTACATAGTGAGACCCTGTCTAAAAAAAAAAAAAAAAAAA
>NW_022900931.1:65076562-65077146 GCF_012274545.1 Fukomys damarensis
TAAAAAAAAAAAAAAAAAAAAAAAAAGGATAATAAGCCAGATGTGAGGCAGGAGGATTGCTTGGAGTTCAAGGCTACATAGTGAGTTCAAGGGCAGCCTGGACTATATAGCAAGATGCTGTCTCAAAAAACAGAACCAAACAATAATGGGATAATAATGGTACCTAGAGGGCTGGGATGTAGCTCAGTGGCACATCACCTGCCTGGTGGGAGTGCGGCCCTGAGTTTGATTCGTGGTAATCATCATCATCATCATCATCATCATGGTATAGGGATGAGGCTCAGAGGGCTTTGAGCAGAGCTCCAGACACAGACCCTTTATACAATGCGCTGCCCTCCCACTTCTGCCAACCCCGCCCCCAGACTGCCTCCGCCACCTCCGCGACAGTCAGCACGTGGCTGTCCTCCACCGGGGCCGCTTCTTCCGCGTGGGGACCCACTCCACGCACGGCTTACTGTCCCCGAGGGCCCTGGAGCAGCAGTTTCAGCGCATCCTGGATGACCCCTCGCCCGCCTGTCCCTACGAGGAGCACCTGGCGGCCCTGACAGCCTCTCCCAGGTGCGGATCGGAAGCCGGGGTCCGGG
>NW_022900931.1:65077227-65080909 GCF_012274545.1 Fukomys damarensis
ATGCCCTGGAGGCCGTGGAGGGGGCCGCTTTCTTCGTGTTGCTGGACCCCGAGCCTGCGGGGCTCACCGGGGAGGACCCCGCGGGCTCACTGGACGCCTATGCCCATGCCCTGTTGGCCGGCCGTGGCGATGACCGGTGAGCACCCCCCCCAGCGGCACCCCTAGCCCAGGCTCAGTCCTAAGGTTGCCTGACTGCACCGGACCAGACCCCAGACCCTGAAGTCTGTAGGTACCAGGGCCAGTCCCTGGACCCATAACTGAGTCCATCCTGCTAGATCCAGGGGCCCCAGGCCTGTGGGCCACCAGATCCCAAACTTGTACTCCTAGATAGAGATCCCCAAGCCTGCCAACTTCAGACTCAGAACCTGGACCATTCACTCTTGGGATCTTCCCGGAGGCACCCCAAACCCCAGACCTGGGGCCCTTAACACTTGGAGATCCTATGACTTTTTCTTTTCTTTTCTTTTTTGAGACAGGCTCTCACTATGTAGTTCAGACTCTCCTTTAACTTGTAGCAATCCTCCAGCCTCAGCCTCCCGAGTTCTGGGATTACAGCATGCATCACCACACAGAAAATTTCTCCATGCCCACCCAGCACAACCCTGACTTCCTAGGACCAGGAGAGGCCTCCATACTTCCAGGCACCCAAAAGGCTTTGAACTGCTAGGAGGTCCCCGAATCTTAGCCATGCCTGAACCTCCAGAGCTACTGCTGTGCTCCTGGTGGTCCCCACGCCAGCCACCAGGACTCTAGCCGACTCCTCCAGCCCTGCAAGCCCACAGCTTGTGCCATGTTCTCCCCACCCCCACTCCAGTGACCCTGCTGAACTGTCCCCCACAGCTGGTTTGACAAATCCTTCACCCTGATCGTCTTCTCCAATGGGAAGCTGGGCCTCAGCGTAGAGCACTCGTGGGCCGACTGCCCCATCTTGGGACACATGTGGGAGGTAGGGCAGCTCCTCCCACAGCCGGGGACCCCAGCCTACCTCCAGAGACCCCCTCAGCAAGCTGAGGCTCAAGGACAGCCAGAGAAGGGCTCAGCAAGCACTTGGGGCTAGGATGATGACCTCAACTCGATGAATGGGTATCGGGGCCTCAGAGAGGGAAGTCATTTTTCTCAGAGTTGCACAGCAAGGAGTTGCAGAGTGAGAATTTGAATCCAGGCTGCTCAGCGAGGCCTGTCCACCCCCACACAGGGAGGCAGAAGAACCATCTTCCAGATCCATTTGCTGTGCGGCTTTGTGAAGTCACTCCCCTGTCTGAGTTTCTGTTTCCCCCTTCCCCAAGTGAGAACTGGGATTTTTTTTTTTTTTTTCCTGTTTTGCCATGCAGAGGATGGAGGGCTTGTGCCTGCTGGGCTCTACTGCTGACCTGCGCCACAAGCTTGGAGCTTTTTATCTTAGGAGAATCTTAGCATGGAGAGGCACCCCACTGCACCCCACTGGGGCCCATCCTTCATGGTGGTGGTCAGGTTCCCTGGTCAGGGTGGGCCCAGGCACAGACAAGGGTAAGAACGGTGGTCCTTTCCAGGCCTGGAGAACAGCCACTGGCCTTTCTGCTCTTGTTTCTCATGTGTGAAATGGGATTTCCTGTATATATTATGTATAACACACACACACACACACACACACACACACACACACACACACACACTGGTGCACCACCACAGCTCTAAAAATAGAAAATTTAAAAAGGGCTGGGGATGTAACTCAGTGGTAGAGCTTTTGCCTAGCATGCTCAGGCCCCTGGGTTCAATCCCCAGTACCACACACACACAAAAGCAGACTAAGGCCTGGGATTTAGCTCAGTGGTTCCACCACCTGCCTCAAAAGTGCAAAAACCCTAGTTTGATTCCTGATACCAAAAAACAAACAAACAAACAAACAAACAAAGCAAACTAAAGACAGAAGCCCAGGCAGGACTAGTAACCAGCTAGCTGGGCTGGACATTCGCTCTGCTCTCAGTGAACGTGAACTTGAGGACCTGTCTGTGAGCCCCAGGGGTTTGTGATTCTCAGGGATGCCCTCAGAATTCCCCTCCCAAAAAAATAAAAAGGAAGTTTCCTAGCAGAGGTCACCGGTGAGGCCCTCAGCCAGGGACAGAGGGCTCTGCCTGCCCCTTCTGCCTGCAGTTCACCCTGGCCACAGACTGTTTCCAGCTGGGCTACTCTGCAGACGGCCACTGCAAGGGCCACCCCGCCCCACAGCTGCCCCCGCCCCAGCGGCTGCAGTGGGACCTTCCCGACCAGGTGAGCTGGGATCCGGGCCTCTTCTCCAGGCCCCAGCTTCCTCCCCGCTCCACTGAACCCATCCCATCCCCGTGGAGTCCAGCCCCAGCGCTGCCCCGCAGCCAGGGGGACCCAAGACGTTCAGAGCCTCCAGCCCCAGCCCCAGCTCTGGCCCCACCCCGCCTGTAACCCCACCTGTGCCTCCCTCCTTCCCGGGCAGATCCATCCGTCCATCTCTCTAGCCCTGCGGGGAGCCATCGCTTTGTCGGGCGACATCGACTGCCACGTCTTTCCCTTCTCCCACTTCGGCAAGAGCTTCATCAAACGCTGCCACCTCTCCTCCGACAGCTTCGTCCAGACGGCCCTGCAGCTGGCCCACTTCCGGGTCAGTCGGCTTCCCCACTCCCGGCCCCTCGGGCCCTCGGTCCCCTGGGCCCAACACCGGCCCCTTCCGCCCCTCGCGCTCCTCTTGGTCTTGATCTCTCCATTCGCTTCTGCGCCACAGGCGGCCGGGGCTGGACAAGGTGGGTTGAGCCTGTGAAGGTTCCCTGAACCTAGCCGACAGGCTCCTCCTCTCCTTGTCCCCCAGGACAGGGGTCGATTCTGCCTCACTTATGAGTCGGCCATGACTCGCTTATTCCTGGAGGGCCGGACGGAGACAGTGCGGTCGTGCACGAGGGAGGCCTGCAGCTTTGTGAGAGCCATGGAGGACGAGGAGAAGACAGTGGGTGTGGCCTGCACTGAGGTTCTGTGCCTGGGGTTCACCAGTACATTGGCAAACACTTATGGCCAGGCCTGAGGGACAAGGGACAAACAGAGCAGGGACCAGGGCTGCCAGGAGCCCGTGGGGGAGACTGAGACAGCCCAGCATAGTGCGCTGTGCTTTCCTGGGGTCTCGCGGGACACTGGGGCACTCGGGGGGCCTTGTTTCCATCATGCAGCTTATTTAGCCTCTGTGCCATCTCGTGACCTCCATTTGCCACATTCCGCAGAACCTCTGCTCCTGAGTCGGGGCCGAGCGCTCTGGCCCCTTCCCTCCCCATGAGATCCCAAGCCTCAGTAGAAGTTGGGGCTCCAGAGTCGGACAGACCTGGGACCCACCCGTTCTGCCTCGCTGTGTGCCCCGGGGCAAGGCCTCCCCTCTCTGAGCCTGTCTCCCCTGGTGAAGCAGGGGGCAGCTCCGCCTTGGGCCAGGTGTGCCACTGGGTGGCCAGCAGTAAGCCCCAGTCCTGTCTTTTCATGACCTGTGACCTTGGGGATCCAGGACCCGCAGTGCCTCGCCCTGTTCCACGCCGCCGTGGACAAGCACCAGGCGCTGCTCAAGGCGGCCATGAGTGGGCAGGGGGTCGACCGCCACCTCTTCGCACTCTATGTCGTGTCGCGATTTCTCCATGTGCAGTCGCCCTTCCTGGCCCAGGTTGGGGTGCAATGAGGTGTCTGAGGGGGAACTGGGGGC
>NW_022900931.1:65081059-65097469 GCF_012274545.1 Fukomys damarensis
CTGATAGTGGAAATCGGTGGTCAGAGGTCAGAAAAACTCCAGTGTTTCTGGGGGTTTAGCTCAGTGGTTCCGCCGCAAGCGCAAGGTCCTGAGTTCGATCCCTGGTACCAAAAACAAAACAAAACAAACCTCCAGGGATGCTGGGTGCTCCGACCTGTGGGTCTGTCTTTCCTGTGCTCAGGTTTGCTCGGAGCAGTGGCAGTTGTCCACCAGCCAGATCCCTGTCCAGCAGATGCACCTGTTTGATGTCCACGATTACCCGGACTACGTTTCCTCGGGTGGCGGATTCGGGCCTGTGAGTGGAGCGGGGCTCCGGCCCAGGGCCCTGGGGGAAGAGGGCTGCGGGCCTGCGCCCCTGCGCGGTGGTGAGGGAAGGGGGCGCGATCCTGTCTCCCTCACTCTCCCACTCCAGGCGGATGACCACGGCTATGGTGTGTCGTACATCTTCATGGGGGAAGACATGATCACCTTCCACATCTCCAGCAAAAAATCAAGCACAAAAACGGTGAGACAGACTTCATCCCAGCCTCCTCCCTCGGACCCGGGCACCCTTTCCGCTTCCCTGGGCCTCACGGTTTCCTGCCTCCAGGACTCCCACCGGCTGGGGCGGCACATCGAGGACGCGCTGTTGGACGTGGCTTCCCTGTTCCAGGCCGGACAGCGCCTGCAGCGCCGGCTCAGGGGTTCAGGGAAGGGGGACTCGGGGCACAGATGTGGATTTCTCTCCAGTAAGACTGTGGAATCCGAGACACCCAAGACACCCCCCGCCTCTGAGCCCTTCCAGTAGAGAGCTGGTCTCCCTGAGGGCGGAGGGCACAGGCCCCACTGGGCTGGTGCAGGGCTAAGCAGCCTGTTGGAAGCCCCACCCAGGCCAATAAAGATGTGCGAATTGGGTGCGTGGCTTCCCCTGTGCTCTGGGCTGGGGGTGGTGGGAGGTGAGAATCGGGGTGTCGGACAAAAGAGTCCCACTGATTCCCAGCCTCAGCCACAGCTTGTGAAACCCAGCCCCAGACAACCCCACAATTCCTGCGGGCCCAGCACCAACGGTCACCTCAGACTCATCTATGAACCTAAAGTCGGGACCCCAATCCAGCCACCCCAGCTGGCACCCCCAAAGCAGTCCACCAGGAGTTTTTTCTATGGTGCTGTGGATGGAACACAGTGTTTCATGCACTCTAGGCAGCCCGATCACCTGACCCAGGAGTCCAATCTCCACAACCCCTCTGCTTCCACCAAGGCAAACACTGACAACTCCCAGCCACATCCAAACCCTGAAGGATCCAGCGCCACAGCTGACCCCCAACTCCACGAGGTTCCAAAGCTTGTGCACAGGGGCAACTCACTCTCTGGAACACCCTTTGTCTCTCTTAGAAGCTCTCTCGATAAATTCTTCCTACTCTTAAAAAAATAAAAACAAAAAAAACTTGTCCACAACCCGGGCATGGTGGCACTCAGAAGGCTGAGGCAGGAGGATTGCAGTGAGCTTGAGGCCAGCCTGAACTACATGCTGGGACATAGTTGTCACCTTGCAGCGTGGTGGGTGAGAAGTCTGGGCACAGGGCCCTCTACTGGCTCCTCTGCTTAGTAACTCACAGCCAACATTGAAGGGTCACAGGGCCCTTTCTGGAAGCTGAGGGGAGGCTCAGGGGTGCGTCCTGGCTTGTTCCGGAAGCTGTAGCATCCCCTAGCCTGTGTGTGGTCACAACTTGACGCTACACCACCTCAACTCTTTCCTTTTGTTTTCTTTTTTTGAGAGAGGGTCTTGTTATGTAGTTCAGGTTGGCCTTGAACTTACTAAATAGCCCAGACCAGCCTCAAACTCATGATTCTCCTGCCTCAGCCTCCTGAGTGCTAGGATTACAGGTGCACACCACCAAGCCCAGCTTCTCCTGTTTTGCTTCGTCTCTCTCCTCCCTACGTTGGCGGATTTGGATCAGATTGGTTTCACATGGGTAATCCAGAATCATCTTACCATCTCAAAGCCATGATGTTAACCACACCTGTAAATCCCCTCACCCATACTGCCTAGCGTGGTCACGGGGATAAGGGCGTGGGCATCTGCAGGGGCACTTATGAGTCGAATTATGTTCTCCAGAAAAGATGTTGAAATCCTAACCACCAGTGCATTACAGAGTGACCTTTTTGGAACTAGGCTCATTGCAGATGTAAGTAGAATGTGCTCATACAGGACTGGCCTGGGCCTTTAATCCAAGGTGACTACAGTTTCATGTTTGTTTTGTCTTGTTAATCCCACTGAGCTACATCCCAGCTCTTTCTTTTTTATTTTGAGGCAAGGTGTCACTAAGTGGCCCAGGCTGGGCTCAAACTTGCAATCCTCCTACCCTAAGCCTCTCCAGCAGCTGGGGTTTCAGGTGTGCACCCCAGTGCTGGGCCCTGGGAGGAGGCCATGTGACAGACAGCCGGGCAGAGACTGCAGGGAGCTATTTGCCGGGCTCTGAACGCCAAGGCCCGCCAGTGGCCTGCGAAGTGGGAGAGGGCAGGAAGGAGCCTCCTGCAGCCCTGGGAGATCACTGAGCTCCTCACCTCCACGGGATCCTCGCTCACCGAGCTGGGATTAGGATGTGAGTTAAATTAGCAGCTGGGTGAAGGGTGGGCTGGGCTGCTGCACTCCTCTGAAAAATTGACTTTTGTTGTTTTTGGCACTGGGGCCAAAGGCTTGGTAAGCAAGTGCTGTTCCACTGAGCCACACCCCCGGCACCACAGTTTTTTGTTTTTTTTTTTCAAGCTGTACTAGGATTTGAACCTAGGGACTTTACCCTGACCCACATCCCCAGCCCTTTTAATTTTTATTTTTTATTTTATTTATTTTTTCATTAAGTTTCTCGGTACTTTTTAGTTGTATAGTACAGTTACATTCATCGTTGGGATCTTGTACCTTTGTATGATGTATCTTGGTTCTTATTTTTTCCACATACCCCTGCACTCCCTTCACCCCCTCCACCTTTCCTTTTAATTTTTGGTTTGTTTGTTTTGGTTTTGTACCAGGGATTGAACTCGGGTCCTTGCGCTTGCAAGGCAGGCCACCGAACTGCTGAGCTAAATCCCCAGCCCTCCTTTTAATTTTTAAATGTTATTTAATTAGGCAGGGTCTCGTTATATAGTCCAGGTTGGTCTTAAACTCTGTGTAGCCCAGGCTGGCCTGGAACTCACAACACTCCTCCTGCCTCAGCTTCCCAAGTCTGGGGTTATAGGCCTGTGCCACCGCGCCTGCCCCCCAACCCCCTTTCACACAGGATCTTTCTAAATTACTGAGTTGCCCAGGCTGTCCTCTACGGCCAACCCCATCAATGCTCCCCCCACCCCCCATTGCATTAGATTTGTGGCTGTGGATGAAGCCGCGGGGACACAGGGTCACCACCCTGGGCCCGAGTACTACTCTGGCTATTTCCTGTAAGTCTAAAACTGTTTCAAAATGAAAAACAATCTTTACAGTTATTTTTAAGATGTGCTCAGCATTTGTGAGGTGTCTCTACGGCCAACCCCATCAATGCTCCCCCCACCCCCCATTGCATTAGATTTGTGGCTGTGGATGAAGCCGCGGGGACACAGGGTCACCACCCTGGGCCCGAGTACTACTCTGGCTATTTCCTGTAAGTCTAAAACTGTTTCAAAATGAAAAACAATCTTTACAGTTATTTTTAAGATGTGCTCAGCATTTGTGAGGTGTCTGGGAGATTAGAGAATCACAAGACCGGAGCAAAAATAAGACAAAAGACCACATGCTCCTGTACTCATTCTATTAGCATTCATTAAAGTCAAAAATATGTTCTGGCCTGGCTGGGCACTGGAGATTAAGAAATGAGCTGAAACCTCTGAAATCTTCAACCAAAATGAATCTTTCAGCCGGGTGTGGTGGCTCACACCTGTAATCCCAGCACTCGGGAGGCTGAGGCAGGAGGATCGCCAGGGGGAGTTCGAGCCTAGCCTGGGCTACATAATGAGTTCAGGGCCAGCCTGAACTACAAAGTGAGACCCCTGTCTCAAGAAAAAGAATCTCTCATCTCTTAAGTTGTGTCTATCAGAAATTTGGTCCCAACAACAGAAAAGTGGAAACTGACATGGTGGTGCACACCTGTAATCCCAGCACTCGGGAGGCTGAGGCAAAAGTGAGTTCCAGGTCAGTCTCAACTACGTAGTGAGACCCTGTCTTAAACAAATAAACAAAACCCATCAACACCAACAACAGAAAGGTGACTAATATACAAAGAATTGAAAGCTGGGACACAAACAGATGTTTGTACACCTGTATTCAAAACATCGCCATTCACAGTAGACACACGATGGAACCACCCCAGGTATCCATTGGCAAATGGTTTGTAGATGGCTGTCTTCTCCCTGTTATCTTTTTTCAAATATGTCTATTATGAATAACGTCACTATTCTCAGTTGCCTTATGCTGATATATTTGTCAAGTACATTTATATATATAAAATATTTGTATCGATTCTATTCTTTCTGGACCACACTGATTAGTGTCACCTTATTATTTATTTATTTATTGGTACCGGGGATCGAACTCAGGACCTTGTACTTGGGAGGCAGGCAGCGGTACCACTGAACTAAATCCCCGGCCCCCTTATTTTATGTATTCTGTCGTGTTAGAAATTGAACTCAGGGGTCAGGGATTTAGCTCAGTGGTTCTGTCACCTGCCTCAAAAGCGCAAGGGCCCGAGTTCGATTACTGGTACAAAAGAAAGAAATTGAACTCAGGACCTTCACACTGAGCTCTTTTCCCAGCCCTTTTTATTTTACATTCTGAGCCAGGGTCTTCCTAAGTTGGTTTGTGGCTCAGGCCGGACTTGAACTTGCAATACCTCTCCCTCAGCTTCCCAGAGTGCTGAGGTTACAGGTGTGCATTGCCCATGCCTGGTTTATCTCAGATTTTTGTGTCTTGGCTTGAGATACCTCACTACATTTCTATAAAGAAAAAAATCTTTATTTCATTTATCTCTTTATTATTTTAGACAACCTTCAGAATAACTGTGTCAAATCCTTTAAAAAATGATCCCCATGAATTTATATATTTATTTATTTTTGGTACCGGGGATTGAACTCGGTTCCTTGTGCTTTCGAGGCAGGTGGCGGAACCACTGAGCTAAATCCCTGGCACCCCCATGAAATTTTGATTGAATTTGCTTTAAAAACAAAATGAGAGCCGGGCATGGTGGCACACCCCTGTCATCCCAGCACTCGGGAGGCTGAGGCAGGAGGATCACTGTGAGTTCGAGACCAGCCTGGGCTACACAGTGAGTTCCAGGTCAGTCTCAACTACACAGTGAGACCCTGTCTCAAAAAAACAAAAAAAAAATGAGTTTGGAGCAGAACTCAAAGCAACTTTCATAAGAGCTAACCAGGAAAATGTCTTTCAATATATTCAAATACTCTTTAAAAATATGTATCTGGGCCTCGGGTACAGAACTGGATTAGTCGCCATGGCCACTCCTTGGCACGTCTCTCATTATGGGTGCCAGTTATTAAGCTGTTATCTCTCAGCTTCACATCCGCTCTCATGCTGGACTTCGGGGACCTGGGACCTTACAAAATCACATATCCACATCTTCAAGTGACTACTAGCCTCTGCCGATAGGGGGCGCCACAGGCACGGCAGCCACCCCGAAAAGGAACTCCCATTTGCTCTCTGCTTATTTCCTGCTGGCTTCCTCTTCCCACCAGCAAATCTTCTTTTCCAGGGCTGTTGGAGCAGGGCCTTCTTGTGGCAGCAGCTAAATTAAGCTTCTGGATTTTTCGAACTTGCACATCACAGAGATGCCAGACCACTGGGGCCTCTGAGAAGGTTCCAGGCCTTGCTGGATCTCTCTGTTCAGAGTCCCAGCGCCAAGGACTCTCGGGTTCCTCTCCACTGGGTCCCTCATTCGCTGGTTTCATTTCAGCAACTCTCACCGTCATCCTCTCTGTCCTGCCCTAACCCCACAGGGTTGCTTCTTTTTTGCCTTTTTCTTTCTTTTTGCAGTACTGGAGGTTGAAGCCAAGGCCTATGAACTGAGCTATGTCTTCAGCCCTTTCTTTATTTTGAGACAGGGTCTTCCGAAGTCAGTAAATTGTTCAGGCTGGGTTTGAACTTCTGATCCTCCTGTCTCAAACTCCCATCGTACTGGGATTACAGGCATGGACCACCACACCTGGATCTTTTGCCTTTTCAGTTTCCTAGTTACCCTTCCAATCTAAATAAACTTTCATATTCAATAACTTCTGTTAGACTAGCTGGTGTGATTTGTTTCTCCTGATTGCGCCTTGACTGACACAGACACTTGTAACAGGAAGCAGATTCTCACAGATGGGTTCTGGGGGAATGGTCTGGTTCCGTTGTGGCTTTAAATACAATGACGAGTACCGATAAATTCAATTTTTAAAAAATAAATAAATACAGTGATGAGCTCTTCCCGGTGAGAAACGGGCACTAGGAAGCCAGAACCTGTCTGAAAGAACACTGTGCTGGGCACAGGGGTGCACAGCTGTGATTGCAGTACTCAGGAGGCTGCACTCGAACTTGTGGTCTTCCTGCCCTCAGTCTTCCAGAGAGCTGGAATTACAGGTGTGTCACCACGCCCAGCTCAAGGTACTACACTTCCTTTTAAGTGATCATTAGAGGACGAAATAATATGGAACCAGTTGTTGAGCCCCATCATCTAGTAATCTTGATTAAAATAAATTAAGCACAACCCAAACAGGTGTCCTAACATTCACTGCGCTAACCCTTCATCAGAATGGATCACTCTAGCCAGGCGTGGTGGCTCACACCTGTAATCAGGAGGCTGAGGCAGGAGGATCCCTGTGAGTCCAAGACCAGCCTGGGCTACATAGTGAGTTCCAGGTCAGTCTCAACTACATAGTGAGACCCTGTCCCACAAAGCAAACAAACAAAAAAAAGAATGGATCACTTTAAGGTTGGCTTGCAGCTCCTTCCCATAAGTCACAAATAACTACTGCTTTTTCATAGATAAAGCCCTTGACCTTTAATCCTTTTTCCCCCTCAAAGAATTTTTTTCCTACTAGATCTAAGAAAGAAAAAGTCAACATTGACATACATGTTGCCTTGAGTTAAAACCAACACATACGCAATTCAATTTCTAAGAAATGAGAGGTTAAAAAGATGAAATCTTTGGGTAAGCACTATTAAGTTCGTCCCAAAAAACTAGATAGGCTATTCTCCAGAAAATGAAGGGAGCTCCTACATAACATATAGAAATAATTTAATGCCTTTTATGAGAACAGATATAAACTTTGCTAAAAGTTCAAAATCCACGAGGGCAGCTGGCTGTTGGTAGCACAGGACTCCTAATCCCAGTACTCTGGGAGGCTGAGGAAGGAAGATCACAAGTTTGAGCCCAGCCTAGAAAAGTTTAACCAGTTAGCAAGTACCCCCCCCCGTGTGTCACCCTCTCCTCTCTCTCTCTCTCTCCCTCTCCCTCTCCCCCTCCCCCCCCTCTCTCCCTCTTTCTCTCTCTCTCTCCAGAAAAGAGGGTGGGGTAGGGCTGGAGATGCAGCTCAGTGTGATCGTTTCCATGGATCTCTGGCTGGCTGAAACAGAGAAGAGGTCGTGCAGGACTTCTGCCAGATGTAGATCTGAGGACGCCGGTACTCTCCTGAGTCTCTCTCTCCACTTCATCGCTGCAGCTGCTGTGGGATCTGGGGCCACAGCTTCCTTGCACTTGAACTCTTCCTCCCTCTCCAGAAGCTGTGCTGTTCCATCTCAGCCAGAGCTTCGCTGTTGGACTTCAGCATCTGGCTCTTCAGTTTGCAGGTCTCACACACCTTCTTCGTGGTCTGTTTCTCACCCCGCAGGCTGGCCTTGAACTCAGGTGATCTTCCTGCCTCAGCCTCCTGAATGCTGGCATTATAGGTGAGCACCACTGCAATTGGCTATCTATCTATCTATCCATCTATCTGTTGTTGTAGTGCTGGGGGTGGAACCTAGGGCCTCACACATGCTAGGTAGGTGCCCTATTCCTCAGTGACACACCCAGGCCCTCCTTTTCTGTGACAGAGTTCCACTAAACTGCCCAGGCTGGCCCTGGACTTTCAATTCTCCTCCAGAGTAGCTAGGATGACAAGCGTAAGCCACCAGGTCCCGCTAATTCCCCTCTGTCGGTGCCAACAGAAAGCCAGGTTTCATGAGAGCAAGAGAGGCTATTTATTGTTCGGGGGCTGGGCCCCCACGTTTTGGGGGAGCCACGCCACTACTTCCTCCCCCCATTGTCCCTGTAGAGCCCTCAAGTGGCAGGTTGCTGAGCTGGTCGTGGAGAGAGCACATCTTCAGGTGGAGATAGTCCAGAGTGGCCACCTTCTCCCTGTAATGACATGAGAGCCGGGGCTAGGGGCCTTGGCACCTGGGGCGGGTGGAGGAGAGGTCAGGCCCTGATCCCAAGACCTCACCCTCCTCCCATGCCCTCTGCCTCCTTCCTCACTCCGGCTTCATCTTCTCTGTCAGCAGCAGATTCTTGGCCCGCAGGGCCTCGTCTTGGGCCAGCCGAAGGGTGGAGCTCAGGGCCTCTGCCCGAACGTGTTTGGCCAAGGCCTGGCGCTCCAGTTCCTGGGGAGAGGAGTGTAGGCACCGCTGGACTTGCTGGAATGGGCTGGGAGTGGAGGGGGAGCTGGGTCGCAGAGGGCAAGGGGCAGGGTCCCATGGGTCCGCACCCCACCCCGGAGTTTCCCATCATGCCTTGAGCCTGAGCCTGACCCTGGCCTCCCACAATGCACTGGCCTTCCAAATTCCATCATACACTGATCCTGTGTCTGCTCCAGGAAGCAATAAATTATTAGTATTGTTCCCTAGTGCTATTAACCTGTATGTGACATGTGTTTGCCCCCCACAGGATGACCTCTGTGTTCCCATCTCACCAGACCACACATCTGCTGGTCTCAGACCAGTATCTCTCAAGAACTAGTCCTTGGTGCCCTCTTTGTATCCCACAGTGCACCAAGCCCTGTATTCAGCCTGTCATTTGCCCACATCAACGTCCTGTGCTGCCTTGCTTGTCAGTCTCACCCACCACATCTATCCCAACATTTCATAGGCCAACATCCCATAATACTTTGGATCTCCATGTCCCACAATGCAGCAGGACTCACGTTCCAGCAGCCATTGGGCTTCAGTCTGTTGCACAATGTCCTAGGAAGACCTATGCTTCCATTTCTCATAACGCAGGAGCTTACTGTGACCTATAGTCACTGGTCCGTCTAGCCTCAATGGCCCCATAAGAATGCATTTTTTTCACTGAAGAGCTACAAAAATCAGGCCCATGTTCCAGGAACCTTAAAATTGGTATCTGTCTCCATGTCCCACAATGCACCAGATCCAATGTCCCATCATGCTTTGGGCCCAAGTATATCAACCAAACTGCAGAATTATTGGCCTCTGACTCAATAATCACCAACCTGCTTGCTTCTTCTCATGCATCAGAACCACTCTGAGGCCTGTGGCTCAGCCCAACCCTGCCCTTCCTGTCATACGTGGGTAGTCCCCTTGTGCCCAAGCTCCCTGCCCTGCCAGCAAAGTAAAGCAGCACATGATAGTCCATGTCCCTGGTACCAGAATTTTCTTGTGTAGCCTCTGGCAGCTGGGACAGGCAGGAGGGGTCAGGCTCCTCTGCTTCACCTCATCCACTAGTGGGGTCAGCGCTCGCTCCAGCAGGTGCTGCAGGGACTCCGTGGACAACTGCTGCCCCTGGCTGGAACAGGCAGGTCACCGGTGAAGGAGGCTCGGTACCAACTCCATTCCCAAGATGCCCCACACTCACCTGCCAATCTCTACCTGGCCCTGGGCCTGTTCACCCCCTGCAACCTTCCCACCACCCATCAGATGTCCTTTGGTTCCTCCTCTCAAAGACAGCCCTTGTCTTCCACTGGCTGTCAAAAGCTGCCATTTAGCTGGGCGTGGTGGTGCACGTTTGTAATCCCAGCCCTATGGGAGGCTGAGGAAGGGAGGAAGATCAAAAGTTCAAGGCCAGCCTGGGCAACTTATTGAGACACTGTCTCGGAATATAAAATAAAAAAGGAGGGCCGGGATGTAGCTCCGTGGTGCTGCCGCCTGCTTCGAAAGTGCAAGGTCCTGAGTTCGATCCACAAACAAAACAACAACAAAAAAAAGCAAAAGTCCCTGGGTTCAATCCCGAGGACCTGCCATGAATTCAGCATGGTAACCCTTTATTCTGCAATGCCTCAATGCCTCGCTTTCCCTGCAACACCGTGAGCACCTATCACCACCGGCCACGTTCTCACCTTCCCCAGATGCACCAGAAGTACGCAATGCTCCAAGTGCAGCAAGTCTCTTGAGGTCCATAAGACACTCACCTTACCTTGCAGGGTGGGAAGAGCCGTGGCTCCAACAATGCAGCGGGCCTGGCTGGTCCCTCCGTGCACAGGGAAGGCCTGGCTCCCACAACACACTCGCCTTCCCTTGCCAGTGCCCCATCGCCTTCAATGCACTGCCCTTAGTGTGACCCAGAATGCTCCCCCGTACCTGGCACAGCGAGCACAGGAGCCTTGGGGTGACCGACCCAGGTTCACGGAGTGGTCAGGTCCCCTTCGAGAGTTCTGAAATTGCCGTGCCAGCTCCTCCAGAATTGGTTTGACTGGACCCAGCCCCTCCAGTTCGCTCCTCAGGGAAGCCAGAGACACTGCTGACCGCTCCACCCTGAGGAAGAGAGCATCGGTGCTGTGGGGTCCTGGAAAGCTTCACCCGTCCCCAGCCCAGCACTGTGCCTCGGTGAAGCCTTCGATATTCCGCCCTGCCGGTTTTCCTCCGTTCTTACTGGGGATTAAACCCGTGCCCTTTGACCTGAGCTACATCACCAGTGGCCCCCCCCTTCCATTTTTATTATTATTTTTGAGACAGTTTCACTAAGTCCTTAAATTTCTAGGCTGGGCTGGAACTTGCAGTTGCTGATCCCTCTGTTCTGATGAGAATCTCCGTTTTATTTTTTATTTTTTTATTTTTTTTGAGGCGGTGTCTCGCCGTATAGTCCAGGCTGGCTTCGAACTTGGCGGCCATTCTCCTGCCTCAGCCTTCCAAGTACTTGGATTACAGGCCTGTGCCACCAAGCCCAGCTCCGTTTGTTTTAATATCTGCACTGATTTCATCCAGTTCTCTAATTGACATCGCTTAGCTTCCCTGGTGGTGGAGAGGTTAGGATTTGGCGCTTACTAATTGGCTTCTCTTGACTTCATTTGTCCCCGCCCCTTCACACTTTCCCTAACTGGCCCCAGCGCTCATGCCTTATTATGCACGGCAGCCCCTCCTGCTAACTGGCGCTCCTCCGCTTCAGTGTGACCTGAAGCCGCAGGCCCAGCTGACTGCCCCTGCTGGCTGCACCCCGTCCCTCGGGCCTCGCCCTCACAAGGTGCACAGCTGGTCCGCCCGGGTACGCAGCTCCTGCAGGCCCCGCGCCGTCTGCGCCTGGTCGCTCTGCGCGCGCTCCCACTGACCCAGGAAGCCGTCGAGCCTTCCGCCCAGGCTCCCAAGCAGCCGCAGGGCTTCTTGCACCGCCCCCTCCTCCTGATGCCACCGTGCTGCCAGCGAGGACACCTCCCTCCTGCAGGGGCAGAGAGACGGGGCGGGTGGGGGACTGGGCGTGGTCACGCTGCCATCGACCCCACCCCACCCCACTAAGACCATGATCCAGGACTCCGGATATAACTTGTCCCCAAAATATCTTGTGCTATCCACTTGAGGGAATCTGCTGCCAGCCCAATGGCCGTAAACTCAAAAATCACTTCTTGGAAGTCCTGCCAGGCACTGCCTCCAAGCATTCCCTCTTGGGGTCTTCAAGATCCTACCATTCGGCCTAACCCCAGGATCTTCCAACATCCACCTCAGCCCAGGATCTATCCAGGCCCCCACCTCAGGCCCCGCCCACCGCACGTACTCCTTTGGCCCCGCCCACCGCTACTCCGGGCTCCACCCATGCCCCGCCCACCTCAGCTCCTCCACGCTGGCTGAGACCTTCTGCAGCTCCTGCTCGCTCGCGTGGGGCGCTTCCCCATCCCGGGGCCCAGATCCGCAGCCGCCGGGCTCCGCGCTGCGCACCCTCGAGGCCTCTTCGAGGCTCCCCGACAGGCCGGAGCGGGCGAGGCCGGCCTCCAGCTTCAGCTCCAGCTCCTGCATCTCGACCTCCTGCCTCCGCGGCGTCTCGTCCTGAAGTTGCTGCTGGAGGAATCGCAGTCTCTCCTGGGCAGAAGAGGAAGCGCGGGTCACAGCGTCCAGCTTCCTCCTGCAGCAACCCGTCCACCCCCGAGCCGCCCCAGGGACCCCGAGGTTTGGACCCCCCGTTACCTCCAACAGGGCTGAGTTCTGCTTCAAGACGTTCGTTTTGATTTCAGCATCTTCCACCGAGCGGGTCACCTTCTTGCAGTTCTCCTGGGTCAGGACACCAGGCGGGGACCCTGCCTTCCCGTCCAGCTCCGCCTCGAGACCCTTGGCCTCCGTTTCGGCCAGGCTGTCGGGGAGCTTCCCTTCGCCTCCTCCCGCCTCCTCCAGGCCTCCTTGGCCTTTTCCGCACCCCTCGCCTGCCCCAGCCTCTCACCTTGAGTTGGCTGCAGTAACCCTCCAGCTCCTCAGCCTCCTGCCGCCTTCTCCCTAGATTCTCACTCAGCAGGGAACATTCGCTCTGGAGCAGGGACAGGCCGTGCATGGGGAGGGGGTTCTGGGCCTGGGGGCCCTTTCCCTTCTAAGCCTCAGCTCCCCAGTGGGAGGCAGGCTCTATCCAGAGGGGGAACAGCTAAGCTGGGGAAGAGGAGGTGTTGAGGGGAGGGAGGTCCTCACACCTGCAGGGTCTGCACGTGCTGGTTTACCCGGCTGGTCTTTTCCTTCAAGCTGATGATAGAGTCCTTGGCATGGACTAGTCCGTTGTTGACCCCACTCTGGGGAAGAAGGGGAGACAGTTGGTTCAGTGGGGTGTGCTGACAAATCCCAGCCCCAAGAGAAACTCCAGCACTGCGGGGCACTGCTTTTATCCCTCAGTTTTGCCCCGCAGTGATGTGTGATTTGGCTGGCAGTGGCCCCTCTGGTTCGTAGTGGTCCTGTCTGCCAAACCTAGGCGTGGACCCATTTACTTCATGGTCTGCTGGGAGGGAATAAGTAGTGGGACCCAGGAGGGAGTAGGGGGTGAGGTCGGATGCTCAGACACGCAGGGGACAAAGGGTGGTCCCAGGCCAACACAGATAAATGCTCTTGGTATTGACACAGAGATGAACTGGGCATTCTACCCAGGCACTGGAGAATGATAAAGGAACTCCTTGCAAGGTAAACATACTCACTCTACCGCCAAGCCCAGCGTACCCACATCTTTTATTTATTCCTCCCATTCAAACCTCTTGGTACCAGGGATTGAACTCAGGACCTTACGATTTTGAGGAAGGTGGTGTCACCACTGAGCTAAATCCCTGGCTAGAAACTTTTTTTTTTTTTTATTAATTTATTTATTTTGAGACAAGGTCTCACTGTGTAGTTGAGACTGACCTGGAACTCACTATGTAGCCCAGGCTGATCTCGAACTCACAGTGATCCTCCTGCCTCGGCCTCCCGAGTGCTGGGATTACAGATCACCACACCTGGCTAGAAACTTTATTTTTAAACCATGACACCATGTGGCCCAAACATCATTATGTGTGTGGGTGTGTGTTTTACTAGAAATTGAACATAGGGCTTTCACACTGAGCTGTATCCCTAGTTCTTTTATTTTGAAAATAACATTCTTGCTGAATCACTAAGTTGCCCAGGATGGGTTCAACCTTGCGATCCTCCTGCCTTGGCCTCCTAGATTACAGGCATATGCTATCATATTTATCACCATAAACTTCTTTGTGCCCCCTGGAAACCTGGTTCCAAGAGGATATATATGACAGATTCTATTCTCCCTGCTTTCACAGTTATAGAGACTTTAGCTTTCCATATGACTTATGTGATAAGGGACTACATTTCCAGGCTCCCTTGCAGCTATAGGTGACCATGTGATCCTTTCCAGCCAATGGGAGTAAGAGGGCTAGAATGTTTGTACTAGATGATGTGCTGGAAGACTAGGCATGGTTTCCCTCTCCCTTTTCTCCCTCTTAATGGATGGAAGGTGACAAGAAGAATAACAGCCTAGAAATGGAAGTGGAGAGCAACCAGAACAAAGAAGCCTGCTGGATCTGAAGAGCAATGCTGTTGTTATACCTTTTGAGACTTTTGTGTGAAAAATAAGCTGTGTTGCTTACACCGACTACTTTGGTTCCTTTCACAGTTCCCAATGTAATACACAGGGAATGAAGAAGTTTCCTCCCTTGTGAGACGAAGACAACAGTACACTTCTAGCAGGATTGCTCTGGAGAACAGGTGTGATAGGAACTATTGTATGTGGGTAATGATGACACAATGCACAGTAAGAAACCCAAAGCTCCACCCCTCCATGAAAACAATGGGAAAAACACACACATGAGAATCGGCTTTTCACAACCCCAGAAATTAACCGAAGATTTGTAGCAACTCAATGAGTATTTGTTCAAGAAACCAAAGTGACTTGGTAAACACTGCAAGATCTGTGGAGTTTCAGCTTACGATGGGCCAGTGGTTGGCAAGCCTATGTCATGCATGCTGCAGGGAGCTGTGTGTTCTCATCGAAAGCTTTAAAAAGTTCGCAATCACTGCCCCTAGGTTCTTACTCAACGGTAACCTTAGAGAATAACAGTCCACATTCCTTGTAGGAGAAGAAGCAAAACAAAGCTCTTCTAAAGCCTTCTTACTGAGCTGCATCCTTGGGCCCTATTAGCTGCTTTTCTGACAGCAAAGGGAAAAGTTTGTCAAAAAGATCTAGACAGGCCTGGGGATTTATCTCAGTGTTGCTGCCTTGAAGCGTAAAGTCCCGAGTTCGATTCCCAGTACTAGGGGGGAAAAAATCAAGCATGATAGTATACTTCCACTGTTGAGAACGCTTATATAAAATAGGATTGAAAATGTTTAATAAATATCTGAACAACTCATCAAAAAGAAAATAAAATTGGACTACAAGAAAGGAAGAAAGAAAGATCTGGACAAGCTGGGTATTGTGATGTATGCTGTGATCCCAGCACTCTGGGAGGCTGAGGCAGGAGGATCCCTGCTAGTTCCAGATCAGCCTGGGGTACATAGCAAATTCAACGTCAGCCTGAGCTACAAAGTGAGACTAGAGGCAAGGAGGTCAGGGAAAGAGCGGGGGTGCTGGGCAGAGCTCCTCCCTCACCTGTCCCAACCCTCACCTCCACGTCTCCTCCCTCAATACTGCTCAAGTCCAAGGCTGCTGGGCTAAGTTACCATATTTGTTGGCTTGCAATTGTTCACAGTATTTCTTGACATCTCCCCCGCACCATAAAGTAGTAAAGTTCCTTTTTTCCTCCTGATAATAGTAATTTTGGTAATTTTTGTTTTGTTTTGTTTTGTTTTGAGATGAGGTCTCATTACATAGTTCAGGCTGGCCTTGAACTCCCTATTTTAAAGCTTTGTTAGTTTTTTGTACTAGGAATCAAACTCAGGACTTTGTTCTTGCCAGGCAGGTGCAGGGCCACTGAGCTAAATCCCCAGCCCTAGGTTTATAAATATTACATCTTCCCTAGGATTTTTCTCTTTTTTTTGAGGTACTAAGGGCCAAACCCAGGGCTGCTCTCCCACTGAGCTATATCCTCATATCCTTACCCTTTTATTTTATCTTGAGACAGGGTCTTGCTAAGTTGCCCAGACTGGCCTCAATTTTTATTTTTAAAAATTTTTTGAGACAGGGCCTCACTATGTAATTCAGGTTGGCCTTGAAGTAGAGGCAATCCTTCTGCCTCAGCCTCCCAAATGCTGGGGTTACAGGCATGCACTACTATCTATGCCCAGCTGGTTTTTTGTTTGTTTGTTTGTTTTTGAGACTCTTCTGAACTAATTCTGCAAAGTCTGTGTTCTTTGCTGTGTTTGTGCACTAAAGTTTGTTCCGTTCTCTTAGTAGTTACCTAATGATTGGAGAGAGATTTCTGAATTTAGTGAAACAACAGCAAAATCTTATCATTTTTGCTGAGGGGCTCTGTGTTCGGGCTGCAGCACACAGTGGGCACTTGGACAGTCTGTTTCCAGCTCTGCCTTGGTCCTCACTTCCTGCTTCTGCAAGAGCTTCCAGGTCAGAGGTGAAAGCTTAGGGCCTTCTCACAACTTTTCTGAGCACACGCACAGCCTCAGGTGTGCCAGCAGCTCTCTCCTCCTCCAGAAAGATGCTGTGAAGTTCCAGATCCCCGCAGTCATCTTCATCAGATTTTCCTCTTAAACTTTTGGGTAACATATTCTGTTTGTGTGATTCTGGGGTTTGAACCTAGGGTCTTCACATTGAGCTGTATCCCCAGTCCTCCTCCTTTTCCCTTTAGTGCCCTCTCTCTCCCTCTCCC
>NW_022900931.1:65097599-65098598 GCF_012274545.1 Fukomys damarensis
TCCCCTTCCTCTCTCTCTCTCTCTCTCTCTCTCTTTCTCTCTCTCTTTCTCTCTCTCTCTCTTCATCTTTAAACTAGTTATTATACCAGGTCCCTTCTAGAGTTTCTAAGAAGGGAAAATGAGACTTCTCCATGGAGATGCAGCCCCTGGCACACAGTGGGAGCTTAGTAAATGGGGAGAGAGCCTAACTCCCAAGTTGCTCCTCCCTCTCCCCTGAACCTGCACTGGCTCCCCATTACCCCGGAACACCCACTTCTCTCAGCCTGTGTGGCCAGCACCCTCCTCCTCCAGGCTCATCTCATAAACCAAACTGCAGCCAAAGTTCTGAGCTGAAGTCTCCTCTTTCTTTCCTGGGCTATCTTTAGGCCTGTGCATTCCTACATGCTGTCCCTGGTACTTGGGACACTTGCCCTGTCTTCTCACTGGGACATCACCTTGGCTTCAAGATCCAGCAGGCAGTGGGTGGCCAAGACCTCTCTCTCCATGGTTCCCACAGTGATCCTACTTGTCCCATCAGGGTGTCGCCACCCCCAGCCCCCACCAGCTTGGCTCTGCTACTTTGTTTCGTTTTGAAATGAGGTCTCACTAGGTAGCCCATGCTAGCCTTGAACTCTTGGTGATTTTCCTGCCTCAGCCTCCCAGAGTGCTGGCAGACTGGTGTGGACCACCACGCTGGGCTCACACAGGGACATTTAGAACTTTCTCATTCCCAAACCCACACCCTCCCTGTCCCTCCTGCGGACGTGCCTGTCCCCCGGAGCCCCTCACCAGAAGTTCCTTGATGTCCGGGTCATCCACAGCCCAGGGCAGGACGGGGGAGGACAGGGGCCCGGGCAGCGCCAGGGAGCCGCTGTCTTCCGTGATGGAGTCGGTGCCCGAGGAGTCCGAAGGCTCCACCGCGGCGGCCAGGTTCAGCAAGGACACGTTGGTGCAGCCCGAGGACCGTCTGAGGTTGAGACACCAGTGCACCGGCTCTTGTGGCGTCCACGGCTCCACACT
>NW_022900931.1:65099043-65122753 GCF_012274545.1 Fukomys damarensis
ACTTTCTTCACTCTCGCCTTCCCCGAGGCCCGCTAGCTTCTCTCTCTTCGGCCCCTGCTGCCTGCTTTCTTCTGCCTTCACTGGTCTCCCTGTAGGGAGGTTAAAATGGGTCTTTACAAAAGCGGATTGGAGCCCGTCGCGGTGGTGCCCGCCTGTAATCTCAGCACTCAGGAGGCTGAGGCAGGAAGATCTTGAGTTTGAGGCCGGTTTGGACTACATAGCAAAAACTTGTCCCAAAAAACCTGAAAGGAGTTTTATTTTGTTTTTTAAGAAATGAGCTGTTTCTTCAGCTTCCTCGTGGTTAGTTTAAATTGCACCCCCAGCCTTGGCTCCAAAGAGAGTTTAACTCTCCCAGCCCTGGGGTCACAGCCTGGCTGACTCTCTGCCTGGCTCCTGGCTTGGGTTCTGTACACTTGCAACCTGGAGACAGGGGCTCACTTTGTCCCCTTGGGGAGAGGAGGACCATTCACCCTCCCAATCTGGCCAGATAAACTCATTTTTCCTTTTCTGGAACCTAGGATTGAACCCAGGGTCTTCTCACGGAGGTATATCTCCAACCCTTAAAAAAAATTTTTTTTTTTTTTAAATTTTGAAACAGAGTCTTGCTAAGCTGCTTGCTTACCTGCTCAAGCTGGGCTCAAACTTGCAACCCTCCTGCCTCAGCCTCCCAGAGTGCTGGACTATAGGGGAGTCTCTCTGTACTCAGGGCTCTTGTCCTACTTTTGGTGGCATGTGGGCAAATGAATCCAGGATCCAAACCCAGAGAGCCAGGGCTGGATTTACGCCTGGTCCCAGCCGCACAGTGACATTCGGTTGTCCCCAGACTTTTCTCCTTCCCTCTGGCCACCACCTTCCTCTTCGCTTCTGGCTCCTTCCCACAGGCCTCTCTCCTGACTCTTTTCCTCCCTCCCTCCCACTAGTACCCACGGTGGCCCTCTGGCTCTGCAGGACCTCGGGTACCGGCTTGAGGATCACTGTGACAGGTGTGACAGACCCACCCGTGGAACGACACGGCCTTCTTTTTCTTCGTGATCCCCTTGGCTGGGCCAGTCGTGCCCCCGGGAGCCTCGGGGCCCAGCTGGATCCTCCTCTCGACCCTGGCGGGGGTGTCCCCAGCCTGGTGGAACTCTTTGGACTGCCAGATGGTCTTCACGACCACACTCGCCATGCTGGGGGCTGCTCCCCCGGGGAGACTCACCACCTACTGACACTGACTTCAGGGTCCCCTCTGCTCCTGCCCACCTCACAAAGGACCCAACTACTGGGCCCCAGCGGGGGACACCGGCCAGGGAGAGGCAGCTCAGGGCCTCCCCCAGGGGCCAGAGTGGACTCTTCCAGCCCAGGATTCTAATTCTACAACTTGGACACCTCATTCAAACCCAGAGCCTGCGTCTGCCAACTCCAAGCCGACTACATCTTGCTTCATACTGGCCCGGGGCAGCAGAGGTGAGGACTGACCAACCTGATCCGGATGGCGATGACACCTCGGGGAGAGAAGCGAACAGCCAGACTCTGCGAGTGCTGGCATTTGGATTCTGCCCGACAGTCCTCTTGAACCCCTGCCCACGGCCTACACCCAGCAGGGACCAGAGGGCTGACTGCTCTTCCCGTGTCCCAGTGTGAGCAAGGACACACCTTGGCTTGCACGTAGCCACAGTCTGAGGGAAATGGACAGAGGGGTCGCTGGTGCAGGGAGAGCACACTTAAAAGCCACAGGCCCTGAAGCCGGGTAGAGCAGATTGTAACTGGCTGGATTCCAAGACTGCAGATCCTGGAAAGAAATCACTCATTCAAATACACAGGAATTTTTTGCTTTGACTCAATTTTTTAAAAAAGTTTACATTTTTAAGGCCAGGGATTTATTTACCTCAGTGGTTCTGCCTCCTGCCTCAAAAACACAAGGACCCAAGTTCAATCCCTGCTACCAAAAGAAAATTTTTTTTACATTTTAAAATTATTTTTCTCCTTCCTTCATTTTTGGTACTAGAAATCAAACTTGGGTCCTTGCGCTTGCAAGGCAGGTGGTATTTTTTCCCTTTTTTGTCTTGTTTTCTCATTGGCTTCTCCACCTCCCCTGCCTTCTTATCTTTCTTTTATTTCCTGTATATTTCACTGGAACTCACTCTGTAGCCCAGGCCTGTCTTCAACTCCTGCCTCAGCCTCCTGAGCGCTGGGATTTCAGGCGAGCCCCACCAAGCACCAGCTGAAGGCCACATTCTAAAAGGAGTGGAGACACAAAGCCTGGGGCGCCTTCCCCCTGTGCTCTCTAGCTGCCGCCTTCACCTCTTGCCTTCTACAGTTTGGGCTTTGTCACCCTTACCCCACCTCATCCCTCCACCATGATTGCGAGGCAAAAGTCTGGTGCTGGGTCAGGGCACCTGTTCAGGTCTCTGCTGGGCTTGTAGAGCTCACCTGCCTGCACACACAGACTCTGCCAGAGTCATGGGCTCCCGATTTTGACTGGTTCCTGAAAAACGACACAGCGGTCACCTAATACTTTTCCAGGCAGCTCTGTACCGGGGATTGCATTCAGATCCTTTTGCTTGCAAAGCAGGCCACTGAACCGCTGAGCTAAATCCCAGGCCCTGGCAGCAGTTTTTCAACACGTTGCTGATTCCTGTGTTGTGAGCAGGCAGGAGCTTTCTTCAAATTCCCAGGTGCCAAGGTGAGAGTAATAGACTTCCCCGGCGGAGGGCACCTTGTCCCTCAGAAGAGTCCGTGTGCATTCTGTGAGTCAGCACAGCTGAGGTTAGGCAGGCACATCTTTCATCAAAGTGTAAAAAAGATGGAGGAAGAAACACTGCATCGCAGAAAAAGATCTTCAAAGACGGCGTGAATTTAGTTTAAGGCAGCTGATGCCCCAAACAGGCAAGTCAGGGAAGGCATCCTAGGTCCGGAAGTGGTTTTGCACCTAGAAGGAATTTTCTTTGTGATCTCAGTGACTGGGCACCGTCGAGTGACCGTTGTCTTCGCTCAAGGCCAGTGACTCTTCAGATGCTGGATGGTTTCATGTTTTAACTTTGTCTGCTTTTCAGGCTCCACCCTTCTGTGGGCTTTATACTTGTTTCTGTTCCTGGTAGTTGAGTCCCAAGATTCCATCTCTTCTCAAACACAGCTCATTGTTAGAAGTCACTTCTCCAATAGATGCTGCTGATCCAGCTCCCTCACCTCTTCCCTTGTCAAATTTTATTTATGTAATGTTTGAGGCAGGATCTAGCTATGTAGTTCAGTACTCCCTATGTGGCCCGGGCTGGCCTTGAACTCATGATGATCCTCCTGCCTCAGCCTCCTGAGTGCCGAGACTACAGGCACCTGCAACTATTTTTCTTTTGGTACCGGGGATAGAACTCAGGACTTTGCCGCTAAGCTAAATCCCCAGCTTACCTGCAACTTTTTTTTTTGTTTTTGTTTTTTTGTTTTTTTGGTACTGGGGATTGAACTTCTGTCTTTGAGCTTGCAAGGCAGGCGCCAGAACCACTGGGCTAAATCCCTGGCCTACCTGCAACTATTTTTAACCATGGTTAATTTCCTTTTACTCCTGGATAGAATCCCTTATCTCACTTTTCTCTGCTCTTCTCAGATCCCATTGGACAAATTTTCAAATTTTACTTTTCTTATTCTCCAGTTCCCTATTCCTTCTACATTTCTTAAATTAAAACTCTCTAGACACCTAACTTCAGGCTATTATTATTGAATACTGTTTTATCATTACAGGAGGCAACGTTCCCTTTAGCAGATACAGGACTTCAGTTCACAACTTAATTTGTCCTTCGGTTTTGGAAAACACGGCCGCGTTTGAGTGGGAAACATGGCTACAGTTGTGTTTGTCGCCTGATGCAGAGTTGGCAAACAAAAACAAAATTTTGCCAAACACTTGTGTCTGTGAACCGATTTGTTTGCAAATAAAAGTGTTCATAGGGCCGGGGATTTAGTTCAGTGGTTCTGCCGCCTGCTGGGCAAGCGCAAGGACTGGAGTTCGATCCCCGGTACCCAAAACAAAACAAAAAAAAAGGGGTTCATAAAGGAGGGGACGGAATTGGGGAAAAAAAGAAAAATCAAGATATATTATGTGTCGCGAGCCGCGACGTCAGGATCCTGCCAGCAGGTCCTAAACCTGAAAGGACGAGGACAGAGAGATGGGAGACACCTTTCTTCTCAAGTTCCTTGCTCGCTTTATTATCGAACCTTTCCCTTTTATACTCTCCCGCTGCACGGGAGCGAGAGTACCGCCCACACATTCCAGAGGGAAACAATAACAACCATTACGGGTTACATCTGCTAGGCAATAGATCAGACCACCAGCTGAACTAGCCCGCTGCCATGGGCGACAGCACGCTCGGGTGAATCACAGGTCAATATGGCTGCGCTCATGTCGTGTTCCTTTACAATGCTCTCCATAACTATGTGCAGCTACAAATTCCCTATGATGCATACAATCATTATGTATATCTAAGTGTACCAATAAAATCAATTTTTTAAAATAACCACATTTAAAATATAATTATGTGTGTGTGTGTGTGTGTGTGTGTGTGTGTGTGTGTGTGTATGGAAGAGTTTCAACTTTTTCAGTATGTGAAAGATTTAACATATTAGTATTTCCTTCTTAAATATTTGAATAAATCATCCACAAAGTAAAAACCAAAAAGAAAAACGAAAAGTGTTCATGAGCTAGGGTATCACTGTATTTACTGTAGGGCCAGTATTTTTTTGTCTTAACTTTCACACTGTAACTATAGATCCCTTTTCTATGGTGAAGGTTGGAACACTATGAGTCCTTCGAGTTTGTCCATATCCGGTTTGTCTCTGATGTGACTGTTGCCGATTTTGTTGCCGTAGCCAAGATGACACAGCTGTTGCTGGGCCGACCTGGGGTCACTAACGACTCTGCACCCAACATCTGGAGCACTGGGCCAACCCAGGTGAACGCAGGTGGTTGGATCTGGGGATGGAGGCAAAGGCAAGTAGTTACCCACTTCCAGAGGTGTCACTGAAAAGTTGATATTAACTAAAGAGGTCTCCTTTCCAGTGAAGAAGCTGGCTACTACAGTCATCCTGCAAGCCTCGGCAAGATACAGACCCACTACCCCCCCAAAAAAAAACATGAGAAAACAGAGCAACAAAAAACTCTCTGCCCCCTCAAAGCTGATCCACGGGGCACTGCCAGGAGGGAACAAAAAGTCACAGAACAGAATTATTCACAGGGTTAACAAAGGAAACAACAAAACAGATCGATAAGGTGCTTGGCGAGTTCACAGGGGATATAACTCAACAGAAAATGGGCCAAATAAACAAAATGATCAGCGATTCTACAGAAGAAATAACAGACAGCTAGCAGAACTAAGCAGAATGCTGCAAAACATGAATAAGCAGAAGAGAGCCAGGCACGGTGGCGCACGCCTGTGATCCCAGCACTTGGAGGCTGAGGTAGGAGGATGGCCACGGGTCTGGGGCCGGCCTGAGCTACATAGTGTGTTCAAGGCCAGCATGAATTACAAATTGAGACCCTGTCTCAAAAGGACAAAAACAAGAAAGCCATTTTTGTGCCAGGGATTTAGCTCAATGGTGCTGCCGCCTGCCTCACAAGCACAACGTCCCGAGTTTGATCCCTGGTACCAAAACAAAAAAAAGAATTTTTTTGTGAGACAGCTCTCACTAAACTGCAAAACTGCCCAAGCTGAGTGTGAACTTGTGATCCTCCTGCCTCAGCCTCCTGAGTACTGGGATCACAGGTGTGTGCCACTGTGCCTGGGTTTGTGTGTTGCTTTTACACTTTTTTTTTTCTCTTCTAAACATCATAAAGTTGAAGAGTTGTACAGTGAATCACCTATGATCAGACCCTTTGGTGCTGGTGGTGTGTGGGGAGGAGGGGAGGCAGGAAGGGGCTTTTCCATCTCACCCCAGCCTTGCCTGGCTGAGGGACCTGAGTGGGGCAGCCAGCAGGGGAGGCGCAGGTGCAGGAGGCACAGAGGAGGCTGAGTAGGGGAAGGGAGGGCCTGGGGGTGGACAGTGACAGCCTGAAGCTGGAGAAGGACACAGCCGACTGCTGTATGTACAGGACACTGGCTTCGGGTGGAGATGGGTGGCGGGAGACCGGGAGGGGTGTGGGCAGCGAGTCCCCACAGGACCCAGGCTGCAGATAACAGTTACAGTGCTGGTGGTGGCACAGGTGAGGTGCTGACGATGGAGGGAGGTGGCCAGCTTTGGGGTGCTCAGGGGTGGGGTTGTGGCCAAGTGCCTGGGTCACCAGTGGAAGATGGGGGGAGGTGTTACTGCATGCCTGCACAGGGGAGGCTGAGGCAGGAGGATCCAAAGTTCGAACCATGTCTGGGTAATTTTGGTGATTTAGTGAGACCCTGTCTCCAACAAATAAAGAAATCTAGTAAGGACTTGCCGAACCTCATTTTTTGAGACAGGATCTCACTATGTAGTTTAGGCTGGCCTTGAATTCACTATGTGACATAGGGGAAGCTGAAACAGAGAGAGCCAGGAAGAAGTGTGCATTTAGAGAATCAGATGAGATTTGGACAAGCCGGGCATAATAGCACACACCTTTCATCCCAGCACTGAGGAGGCTGAGACAGGAGGATTGCTGGGAGTTCCAGGCCAGCCTGGACTACATAATTAGGCCCTGTCTCAAATATCAAAATCAAGGGCCAGGGATGGCTCAGTGGTTGCGCTACCTGCCTTGCAAGCGGAAGGACCCAGGTTCGATCCCTGGTACAAAAAACCCCAACTATTTGACTTAATGATTTTCTGACTTTACTGTGGTGGGAAAGTGATACTCATTCAGTAGAAAATGTATTTGAAAATTTGAATTTGGATCTTTTCCCAGGCAGGAAACCCTCTCTCCTGACGCTGGTCAGGTGCAGCCCCCAGCCAACCTGGTGACCATGAGGGGACACTATCGGGACTCTAGCAGCTGTGGGCTATTCATTCCGACGTCCTGTAGGTCACGTGTATTTGATGCATTTTGATTGGGACCTCACACCATTGTAAGTGGTGGCATCTGTAGTACGAAACGTAATGAAATTCACTCGCATTATTTTGCTTTTCTGTTTTTTCTTTTTCTTTTTAGTTTATTGGTACATTTTAGGTATATAGTACAGTTACATTCATTATTGGGATCTTGTACCTTTACACGACAGGTCTTGGTTCTCATTTTTTCCCCTTGTCCCTGCCCTCCCTTCACCCCCTCCTCCCCTCCCCATTTACAAACTTTATTTCCATCTTTTCATTTCCCTTATTCCCTTTCCCCTACCCTTCCCACTTTCCCTACACCTGTAGCCCTTTTCTTCCCATTTCACAATGTCAGTTATCTCATTAGGATCTTATGTACTATTACAGTTTATTCACACCAGAGGAACTATTTGGTATTTATTTCACTTAGGAGTATATCCTCAATATGTATCCATTTTCCCATGAATGAATCTAATTTCTCATTCTTTATGGCTGAGCATATTTTGCTTTTTTATTTTTTTGTTTTTTTGAGACAGGGTCTCACTATGTAGTTGAGGCTGACCTGGAACTCACTATGTAGCCCAGGCTGGTTTCGAACTCACAGCAATCCTCCTGCCTCAGCCTTCCGAGTGCTGGGATTGCAGGCGTGCACCACCACACCCGGCTTTATTTTGCTTATTTTGTTTAATTAAAATTTTTTTTTTTGAGACAGGGTCTCGCTATGTAGCCCAGGCTGGCCTCAAACTCACAGTGATCCTCCTGCCTCAGCCTCCCCAGTGCTGGGATTACAGGCGTGCGCCACCACACCCAGCCCAGGAAACACACTTTTCCTTTTCCTGCCATACTGGAGGTTTCTCCTTTACACACTCCAAGAGGTCAAGTTCGTACCCCACTGCTAGTGACCCTGCCCCAGAGAAAGAGTTATCCTTCAATTCCTGGACTCCTCTAGGGCCTGGAACGCTCCACGTAGCCTTAAAGCAAAGACTTACTTCAATCCAGTGCCTTTGTTTGCTCAGTTGGGACAGACACCCTCCCCTCATATTAGAAATGGACTCTTCCCGTCACGATATTGGTCCACCTCGAATCCAGAATGGTCTTTCCCAACCCCCTTCCTGGACACCCAAATGGACGGGTCCACAGACTCAGAAAGGTGGGCGCTCTGCTTGCCTGCCGTCCCCCCAGGACACAGTGGGTCCTCCCAGGCCCAGGACACACCCCCAGGCCGATTCCACCAATATTTGACTTGTGAGATTAGACAAGGGTAGTGAAGTGGAATTTGGTTCCTCGAGGTGGCAGAAATGGACTCTTCCAGTTCCCTTTGCCCCACATTTCTCAATAGCCTGGGGGCGTTGGAGCTCTGGTGGCTTTGGCTTCCTGTCCCCAAGCAGCCCCTGGGGAGCTGGAGGTGGAATGGGTGGGGCCGAGCCTAAGCAAATTCACCCCTTCCTTCCAGGGGCGTCGGAGCCTGTCAGTCTCGGGGTCCGTCGTCGTCTGGGAAGGGGTCCGGGTGGGGTGGAGGAGAGAATCCATTTTCTTTGGAGACGGTCTCACTGTGTAGTCCAGTCTGGCCTTGAACTTTGTGTAGCCCAGCATGGCCTCAAATTCGCAGTGATCCTCCTGCCTCAGCTTCTCGAAGGCTGGGATTACAGGAGGAATCAATTTTGGCTTGATATCCGCTAGAATGAGGATGACCTGTGCGGTTGAGAGATTTTTTTTTTTTTAAGTCCACTTATAGAGAAAAGTGGCCAAAATATAAATTCTGATTCCAACACCGCGCAGAGCTGTGCGGGCTGGGATGAGTCATTTAGCCTCTTTGGACCTCAGTTTTAACATCTGCTCAATAGGACCAGCCTTGAATTACAGTCTCTCCCCTCTGGGATTCTAGGGTTCCGGGTGAGTCCCGACGCGAAGGTTAGGGAAGCGGGGCACGGGACTGGAGGGCATCCTGGAAGAGGATTTAGGGACTCCAAACTGGGAGGGGTAGGGGTGGAGGGAGAAAAGAAACAGAAGCGCCTGCGCAGTAGGCACCTCACGATCTCTCGCCCCGCCCAACACCTTTTTCCGCAGCGAAGAATTGCAGGCGTCGCTCCACCTATCCCAGCCCAGCTGAGTGACACTCCCCTTCTCTTTCCCTCTCTACGGATCATCGTTTTCAGCCCGCCCCTACAACAGCCCAATCGAGGGCGGAAGTAGGACAAATCCGGCGAATCCGCGAGGGCTGAGGAGGAGATCTGCCCGCCTATTGGTTATATTTAACTCTAGTCCCGCCTCCCCAGGCCAGTTCCCCTGCTTTTTCTTCACGTCCCTCCCTCGGATTTTGGAGAGAAGAGGCCAGGTCCAATCAGTGTTGGTCTCGGCAGCGCCGAGGGGGCGGTCCCAGGGTACTAATCGAGCCCCGCCAGTCTTTTGGGCAACGCCCCCTCTCACAGCACTCGAACGGAAATAGCTGGGTACTCGACCAATCATAACGTTGTGTCTTTGCCTTGTGACCAATGAAAGGGTGAGTCGAGGGCGGAGTGAGTCCGTGTCTGACCGGCGGTAAGGACAGCCAATGGACGCCTGAGGACCCCGGACGGCGGAGCGGGGGGCGGGGCTAGGGGCGGTACCACGGCCTGCCAGCCCGCCCGCCCGCCAGCCAGCCCTCCCCTTCGGCCGGCTCAGATCTTCGGCGCTGCCGGGGGTCCTTTCCGCCTAGTCCCTGCCTGCCAGCCCCCGCTGCGCTGTGCCCTTTTCGGCCGGGCCTGGAGCCGACACCACCGCCATCATGCCGGCCGTGTCCAAGGGCGATGGGATGCGGGGGCTTGCGGTGTTCATCTCCGACATCCGGAACTGTGAGCTCGCAGCTGGGGGACACAGGAGACGCGGGGGAGGGGGAACCGCGGGAGTGAGGGGTTTGGGGTCACAGAGGACCCTGGTGGGTAGGAGGACTTTGCCGAGGAAGAGGGAGCGGACAGAGGAGCCCTGGGGGGAACTTTAGGGAGGGAGGATGCAGGGGCTTGGGGTGTCAGAGTGACTCCGGGGGTGGCGACGCGGTGGCGAGGGGCTCGGAGGGTCCGACAGCGAAGGAGGCTGGAGAGGCTTCGGGGTGGGGGCCTCTGCGCCTCCCTTGGGGATGACGGGGAAGCTGAGGGGTGGGACACACGGTGCGGGTGGGAGGAACCCTGATGTGCACAGATGGGAGGAAGTGCTTGCGGGGGGCGCCCTGTGGAGTGCTGGGATGAGGAGAGGCCGGCGGGGCCGGGAGGAAGTGGAGCACGGGCGGCCCCGTGGGCCGGGCTGGAGGCGCCAGGAGACGGGGTGTCGTAGAGGGAAGGGGCCGATAGGCGCTGAGACTGCCCGCCAGTGGCATGGAGGAGGACTGGGAGTGGTAGAAAGTCCAGGGCTTGGGAGGAGAGATGGGAACCCTGGTGAGAGATAAAGGGGTTCCAGAGAGGAGGGTTCCCGAGGAGACACACGGAGGACAGTGGCCAGCGGGCCCTGGGTGCCTGGGAAGCACAGGAGGGAGAGATCCTGCCTGGGAACTGGGGCCTGCAGCGTGGGAGCGCCCAGACCCCAAGGAGGAGCCCCGGGTCTGAGGGCTTTGGGGGGTGGGGGAAGCCTGGTCAGACCGGGAGATGGGAGTCGGGGAGCACAACAGACCTCGGTGTTAGCCCCACAGCGACTGGAGGCAGGCGGTCCCCGCCAGGAGGGGCTGTCGTGAAATGGGAGGCCTGGCAGCGAGTCAGCGCCCAACTTCTGGGAGCAGCTGTGGGTGTCTGCAGCCGCCAGGGGCCTCCAGAGGCTACATCCGCATGGGCTTTGGGGTCAGCCAGACCTGACTCTGCCGTCCAGATACGTGACCTTGACTGGGGGGTGTCACCTCTCAAGTTTCCTCATCTGTCGGGAGGGACTCAGGGGCACTTTCCTGAGGGCTTCTGTGATGCGTATGTGAGTGGGACCCTTTCGCATGTCCCAGGCCTGGCCTGACCCGGACCCTGGCCGTTGTGATCTGGCTGGGTCTAAGAGTGGCTCCTGGCTGGTCCCCACTGATTATTTTAGTTTCCTAGCCATGGAAGGATCTGGCATGTAGTAGGTGGTCGGCAAACAGGAGGATCTTCAGGGATCATAGTCTGGCAGTGGGGGCCGTCAAAAGTAGCTGCGCCCTTCCTCCGACACTTACCAACAATGTGACCCTCAGTGAGTCACTTAACCTCTTTGAAACTCAGCTTTCTGGCCTGAAAACTCCACTGACAGCAGCTGCTTGTAGTTGCACGTGCCTCTAATGACAGCACTCCAGAGGCTGAGGCAGGAGGACTTCCATGAGGCCAAGGTCAGCCTGAACTATATAGTGAGACCCTGTCTCAAAAAAATAAAACAACAGCTGCTTGCCTCCAAAGATTCACTCACTCAGTCGTTCATTCAGACAGCAATGTTTGATCACCACATTGTACCAGCCTGTGTTCTAGGCACCAAGGCTACAACTGTGACAAGAAGCCCTGTTCTTAGGAGCTCCGTTCTCTGAGGGAGATAGAAACATCCCAGAGAAGGCAATAAATGATACACTGCTGGATGGTGGCTGGTGCTGTGGTGAAAAGGGGAAGGAGGAAAGGAGAGGAGAGGGACCAGGATTGCAAGGGGGTCCCTGTAGAGGATGTGAAGGTGACATTTGAGGGTGGGAGGCCTGTGGATTTTGGAGGAAAGGGTTCAGGCAGGGAGACAGTGCATTCAAAGGTCCTGAGGTCAGGTTGCTTGGTGTGTGCAAAAAGGAGGAAGGATTCTGGTGTGGCTAGAGCCGAATGAGGGAGAAGGAGAGGGGACAGGAGGGGACAGGGCTGTGTGGGCCATGGTGAGTCCTTTGGCCTTTGTTGAGTGAACTGAAAGCTGTGTGATTTGAGCAGAGGAGGGATGCCACCGATTGATGTTTTAAAATAACCCCTCTGGCTGCTGGGAGAACAGACTGGAGGTCTGGGTGGAAGCAGGGACCAAATTAGAAGGGTGTTGTAGGCCTGTAGGCCACAGTGTTGGCTGGATGGGGTGAGGGGACCACTGAGAAATGCTGGGGTTGGGACCATGATGGAGGTCTGGAAAGGAGAAGACAGCAGGGCTTACTGGAGGGCCCAGAGGGAGGCAGGAGGACAGGGCGCCCTCGGACTGCAGCAGCGGAAGCAGTTGTCTCTGACACAGGGCTGGAGGAGCGGTGCATGTAGGACAGGTGTGTCCGTGGCTCCGGGGAAGGTGCTGCGTGCAGACTGCGGCTGTCTTCACAGACCCCTGCGAGCTGTTGTTGGTGGCTGGGTTCATGGCAGCCAAAAGGTGGAGCTGACCCGGGCGGCTGCCACCTGATAAATACACAGAGCTCTAAAAAGGAATGGGGCAGCGACACGGCCACAGCAAGGAGGGACCGGACGACACTCAGCCCCGTACGAGGCCCAGCCGAGGAGGACTGGAGTGTGTGATTCCATGTACGTGGGATGTCCAGAATCGGCAGATCTGGAGACAGAAGTGACTGGTGGCTGCCTCCTGAGGGGGTGAACTGGAGAGTGATCACTGGTGAAAAAAAGCGGGGAACATTCAGAGCTGTGGTAAGGCCAGCGAGGGAGAGGGCCACGGCCTTGAGAGGATGGGGCTCTGTCCAGCAGCAGAGCTCAGACCAGGCTCTGCTTCCCAGGAGACTCCTGGGAGCTGTTGAGGCAGGATGTGAAGGATCCAGCCAGGCGAGGGGTAGCAAGTGCAAAAGGCCTGGGGCCCTTTGCTGAATTTGCCCAGGCGGGGCTGGTCTGCACTGGGTGGGTCTTGCAGTGGGTGGAGGTGAGGCTGGTGCTGTCTGAGAGCAGTGGGTCGGGGTGAAGAGGAGTGGGCCATGGCTGGGGCCCAGGGGGGCTCCAGGAAGCACAGAAGGCAAGCTCTGAGAGGAGGGTGAGGCGGGCAAGTTCTCCTGATAAGAAGAGGGAGAGGTTGGGGCCAGCCTGAGGGTGTGGTGCTGTCCTGCCTGGCGCAAGGCTGCTGGAAGTCTTTTATCTGGGAGCAGCTGCTTGCCCGGTGGGGTTGCTGCCTGTCTGGGGCCCTGGTCCTGCAGCCCAGGCCAGAGTTTGAAGAGCACGGACGGGGGAACCGTGCACCCTGAAGTTCTCCAGTTCTCTGCTAGAACTTGTCTCACTCCAAAGTGAACCATTGCTCGAGTGACAATTGCCTCAGCCCCAAGAACTCAGGCCCTGGTCTCAACCCCTCCTGGGTCCCCAGCTATGCCCTCTGCAGACCTGGCCCTTGGGAGGTCTCAAGAGATGTTTGTTGAGTGAATAAATGAAAGAATCCAGTGTTCTGGGTGATGGGGCCACAGCAGCGAACAAAAGTTCCCGCCCTCTGGCATTTAGTCAAAGAAATCAGGCATCCAGACAGGTGCCAGGAAGTGTTGGGAGGAAACTAAAGCAAGGAAGGAGTGGGCCTGCATTCAGGATGCTGCTGTCACCTATGCTGCTCAGAGTACCTTGTCAGAAACGTGGTATTGGAACAGGGGATGCAGCTGTAGCAAACCAGGTGTGTTTAATTCTGCAGTTACAGCCTGTGCAAAGGCCCTGGGGCTAGATTGTGCTTAGAAGCACTGGGAGGGAGCAGGAGGAAGAGGAGGCAGAGGAGGTGGCTACTGCCATCTGGAAGGAAGACGGCACTTGGCCAGAAAGGGGCCCGGGCAGATGTGCAGGCCGTAGTGGACCACAGTGAGGACTTCGTTTTTACTTGAGCAGCTGGGAGCTCTGGGGGGTTTGGAGGTGAGGAGAGATGAAATGTGACTGAGTCTCTGGCCACCGTGGGAAGAGCAGGAAGGTGATTGAGGGCCACTTGGCAGGATTCCAGCATCAGTACACCTGGGGGTGCACCTGCTTGGAGGAACTGGATGGACAGACCTGGCCCGGCCCCGCCTCCTCCCCATGGGTTCACATCCCACATGCCAGGCTCCTGGGGACACTACCAGGATGAAGCCGTGCACAGCCCTGCCCTCAGGGCGCTGGGGGACGCGGCCAGGAGGGGAAAGTCACAGGCCAGCTGGCCAGGCAGCCTTTTTCATGATCCGGCCTGGATGGAGTGGCTTCATTATTTAAGAATTTATTTCCATCACTCAGGGATTGCGATGATGTTGATAATGTGGGAGGCATCTGACCGAGTGCCGAAACACAAATAATGGACAGAAGGGTATATTTTATTTTCTTGTGTGACCCACACCTGTAATCCCAGCACTCTAGGGAGGCTGAGGCAGGAGGATCACTGCCAGCCCAGGCTACACAGTGAGTTCTAAGCCAGGCTGAATTACATGGCAAGACCTTGTCTTAAAAACAAAAAGACTTTTTTTTTGGTACCAGGTATCAAACTTGGGTCCTTGTGCTTGCGAGGCAGGTGGTGGAACCACTGCGCTAAATCCCCGGCCCCTTCCTTTCTTTTTTTTAATGCAGGGTAAGGGACCCGGAATTGAATCCAAGGTTTTGCACAGCACTCTACTGTTGAGTTACATCCCTAGCCTGTTGTTTTGTTTTGTTTTAATTTTGTGATGGAGTCTTGCTAAATTTACCCAGGCTGGCCTTGAATTTTCACTCTTCCTGCATCCAGATACCTGGGATGACAGGTGTACACCACCATGCGAGGCAAGATTGAATTTTCTTGCCACACTTAAAAAAGCAAAAGTCCAGTGAAATTAGCGTTGACTCACTTTATTTACTCCAATATAATTTCCACATGGGATGGACATTCATTTATTAATTTATTTTGGGGGTAGGGAGGGAATCTGGGGGTTCAGCCCTGCTAAGCAGGATGAGCTACACTTGGCCCCAACATCTGCTAATAACGGCTTCCATTCTGTTCTATAAGTCTTTGAAATCCAGTTGTGTTTTATACTCAGAGCATCTCTGACTGGAGGCTGCACTCTCATCAGAGTCACCTGCTCTGGTTTAAGATTTTTCTAAAATAAAACCAGGCTTGGTGGCTCATATCTGTAATCCCAGCATTTTCGGGAGGCTGAAGCAGGAGGATCACAAGTTCAAGCCCAGCCTGGACAACTTAAGTGATTCAGTGAGATCTTGTTATCAATCAGTCAGTCAATCAAATAAATGTTAGCCGGGGATTTAGCACAGCAGCACGGTGCCTGCCTGGCAAGTGCAAGGCTTTCAGTTTGATTTCCAACAGCAAAAGAGAAAAAAAAAAAAATTAAAAAGGGCTGGGATATAGCTTAGTGTGAAGGACCTGGATTGTATCCCCAGTATCAAAATAAAATTTTTTTTTTAGTGGTAGTGGGGACTGGACTAGGGACCTTGCACTTGTGAGGCAGGCCGCAGAACCACTGAGCTAAATCCCCAGCCCCCCAAAAATATATATTAAAATGGTTCAAAATATACATTTCTAGGGCTAGGGATGTAGCTCAGCAGCACCACACCTGTCTGGCAAGCACAAGGTCCTGAGTTCAATTTCTGGTACAAAAACAATATATATAGATATATATATATCTATATATATGTATTTTTTTTCCAGGCAGCAAATTGAGCATTTGTTTTAAATTTTCAATTTATTTAAATAAAATAAAAACCGATTGTGGTGAGGCCCTCCTGATAATCCCAGGACTTGGGAGGCTGAGGCAGAAGGATTCCTGTGAGTTCAAGGCCAGCCTGGGCTACATAGTGAGTTGAAAACTAGCACAGACTACATGGTGAGACCCTTTCTCAAAAGGTCACAATAATAGCTGAGCGTGGTGATACATGCCTATAATCCCAGCCCTTGAGAGGCTGAGGCAGGAGGATCGCTGTGAGTATGAGACCAGCCTGGGCTACATAGTGAGTTCCAGATCAGTCTCAACTACATAGTGAGACTGTCTCAAAAAACCAAACAAACAAAATAATAAATAAGTAAGAAAGATAAAATGAAAAACGCTGCCCCAGCAGCACCTTGGGGCCCAGGGTTCCCTGTTTGGTCCCGGGTGGCCCACAGCGCCCTGAGCCGAATGACAGTCATGCATCCCCGCGTGGGGTGTGAGCCCCCAGTACCTCGATGCAGTGGCTTCCACGCTTGCCAAAGTCAGCATCTCCCCAGGCAGGAGCCCGAGCAAGGCAGACCCTGGGCCCGTTGGCAGTGCCCGGCTCTGCCCATCTTGCCTGTAGCAAGGTGGTGGCCCCCAGCACGGTGATGGTCACAGGCAGGAGAGGGCCCTGCTTGTCCCATGGTTCCCGCTCTCAGAACCCCGGGGGGCTGCTGCCTGTCCCTTTCCTCAGACTCCAGCGCTTTGGTGCCCTGAGTCTGTGGCCTCCTGGTGACCCCCGTGTCCCTGGGCGTTTGCACGCTTGGGTCCCTGCCTGGCTACACCGGCCTCGTCTCCAGATCCTCGGATCACAGGTGCCGAGTGCAGGACCTGCCTCCCCGACTTGGACGCTCCCAGCCTCACTGTACAAGTGTTTCCTTCGGCCAAGCGCCCCTGGGGTCCCTGTCTGCCTCCCCTCCAGTCTAGGGGCTCCCCAGGCAGGGCACGTGACTCCTTCCTGAACCCAAGAAATCCCTGTGTGAATGAGGGAGTCCCTTTAAAAGTCCCAGACGTTTGCGTGCCTCCCATGACAGCACGTTCCCTGTCGCTGGCCGACCCTGCCTGCCAGAGTCACCCTTGCCTCACCCACTGTCACTGCTGCTCTCGGCGCTTCCTCTCCTGCATTACAAGTGCTGGGGCTGTTGCTTTGAACTCACAGCAATCCTCCTGCCTCAGCCTCCCAAATGCTGGGATTACAGGCATTTAGTTACAGGCTGGATTTACAGAGGACAGCATCGGTGGATGTGGACAATGTAAAGACCATTTAAAGAACAAAGGCACACACACCCATGTATGTGGGTATATGTAGCGGCCCTCTGTCTTTGTGGGTGCAGTGTCTGTGGTTTCAACCAGCTGCAGAGCCAAAATATCTGGGATAAAAATGACGTCTGTGCTGCGCATGTTCAAGCATTTTTCTTTTCAGAGCCGCAACTATGTTTGTGGGATTCGCAGGGTATTAAGTGTCATCAGACAGGGGAGTGGGTAGGGTCACCTGTGGAGATGGCGCAGTGTGTGAGCGTGGTGTCTGGGGACCGATCTTCTGTCACTACTGGGGCACAGCTAGAGATCTTAAAAATGTATATTCTTCAAAGAGTATTAAAAGAATATATTTGTATATTTAAATCCACTTTCAGTACAATTTAAAGAATGTATGTTTATTTATTTATTTTATTGTTTTTTTGGTACTGGGGATTGAACTTGGGGCCTTGTGCTTGTGAGGCAGGTGGCTGAACCACTGAGCTAAATTCCCCAGCCCGTAAAGAATGCCTATTTATTGATTTGGGTTTTTTGAGACCGGGTCTCACCAGGTAGTCCAGTCTGACCGTGACCTTGCTGAGTGATACAGGTTGGCCTTAAACCTGTAGTCTTCCTGCCTCAGCCTCCTGAGTGCTAAGATTATAAGTGTGCTCTACAATGCTCAGCAGAATAAATGTTTTGTGTGTGATACTAGAATCCAGGCAGAAGGTCTCACTAAGTCATATATACTGACCAGGTTGGGCTTGGACTTAACGATCCTCCTGCCTCAGGCTCTGAGTACTGGGATTCCAGGCACTCCTACATCCTGGCTTTTTTTTTTTTTTTTTTCTTCCGTACTGGGGATCAAACTCAGGACTTTATGCTTGCCAGGCAGGTGCAGGTACATCCTTTGTTGTTGTTGTTGTTGTTGGGTCTTCCTAAATTTCTAAGGCTGTCCTTCAACTTTCCCTCTTCCTGCCTCAGCCTCCTGAGTAGCTGGGATTTCATTACATCGTTAATAGAGGTTTCAGGGAGGTCCAGAGATGTCTGGCTGGGGAACTTCTGCGGTCTGAATGTTCAGCTCTGCGGGCTTAGGCAGCCGCGGTCCATCTACAGAGGCCAGTGCTGGTTTGCTGCGGTCGCACAGATTCACTTTCAGCCCCCTGTCAGGGCGTGCGGTCTCGGTGGCCCCGGGTGAGCTGCCTGAGCCCTCCTCGCCTTTCAGGGTCCTCTCCCATGTCCCCTGCTCTGGCCGCCTCCACCACGGCCCCGGGTGACCCTGGTAGCCTCTGTCCTGACACCCTGTTCGGGTGTGGCAACCGAGTCCCTGCCTCCCAGAGTCTCCCTGTGGGCCTGGCCCACGGGGCCTCCGGAAGCAAAATTCAGTTACTGGAGTTAATTGTCTGGGGAGACAGAGCCGCATGAAGATGGTGGAGCAGCGGCTGGGAACTCTGGGCTCAAACCCAGGGCCTTGAAATTGCGAAGCAAGGGCTTTACCACTGAGCGACACCCCAGCCTTTATTTTTCAGCCCTTTTTATTTTGAGACAGAGTCTCACTAGGCTGGCCTTGAGCTTGTTGTCCCTTGCCTTGGCTCCCTAAGTAGCTGAGATCACAGGCATGTGCCACCACGCCTGGCTCATTTTATCATTTTTAATGAACGAGTTTGTACTGTTTGTTTTCTTGCATCATCTTCTTTTTCTTTTCTTGCTTCCCTCCCCCACCTCTTTTCTTTTTTCTTTTCTGCAGTATTAGGGATTGAGCCCCGGGCTTTCATATTGAGCTATATCCCAGTCCTTTTTATTTTTTATTTATTTATTTTTTTGGTGCCGGGGATGGAACTCAGGACCCTGTGCTTGCGAGGCAGGTGTGGCACCACTGAGCTAAACCCCCGGTCCTGTCCCTCTTTGTTTTGAGACAGGGTCTCCCTAAGATGCCCACCCGGGACTCAAACTTGCGATCTTCCTGCTTCAGCTTCCCAAAGTGCTTACAGGCAGGAGCCACTGGACCTCTGTGCCTTCCTAACCCTATGTCCTCGCCCCCTGCAGCCTGGCTCAGTTTAAGCAGCTATGGTTCAGTGCTTGGAGCCACCCAGCTGGTGGCCCCTGCATTGGTGGCACTGACGAGGGTGCTGGGGCAGGGCTCCCCGGGAGGCAGGATTTCAGGAGAGAAGGGTGAGCCTGTTCTCATTAATTTGTTCACTCGCTGAATGCCTCCGAGCCCCCTGAGAAGGTGGGTGGCACGGGTGTGAGTCAGAACAGCTTTCTGCCCTGGATCACCAGGCAATCTGGGTCCCGGAGCCCCCTCAGATGTGGGGTGGGAGGGGCGCAGATAGATAAATGAGGGAGTTATAGCTGGGGATGCAGCTCAGTGGCACCGCGCCTGCCAGGCAAGCACAAGGTTCTGAGTTCAATTCCTGGTAGAAAAAAACAAAACAAAAAGATAAAAAGGGAGACAGTTATGCTGTAGGAAGTGTTCTAGGGAGGGCTGGTTTTCAAGTGTTCAAAGCAAAGTAATAAGGAATTCACTTTAAAGAAGTAGGCAGGAGCCGGCTATGATGGTGCACACCCAGAATCCTGAGGTAGGGGGATGACAAGTTTGAGCCCAGCCTGGACAACTTAGTGACTTAGAAAGACCCTGTCTCCAAATTAAAGATGAAAAAGGCTGAGGATGTAGCTCAGTATGAGGGGTTTGGATTGGATGTCTGTTACCACAAACGAAAATAAAAGGAAGTGGGCAGGAAGGGCCTCTCAATGGAGGTGGCAGGAACCGAGACCCTGCGGATGGGATGATTCCAGGGCTCGTGGCCCCACGTCAGAGAGGACAGAGTGTGGGCCCAGGGAGGCAGCCGCTGCGGGACCTGACTCGGAGCCTGGAGATGAGGTGGTGCTGTGATCTGAACGTCAAAGCCACTGGGGGAGCCTGTCAGGGCCAGGGGCAGTGACATCTTCCGGGAGAGGCCAGCGAGCACCTGCAAGGGACGTCCAGAGCCCTGAGAGACCACAGTGGGAGGGAGGAGGACATGACACTGGTGCCAAACTCAGCCCTCCCCTCTCCCAGGTAAGAGCAAGGAGGCCGAGATCAAGCGAATCAACAAGGAGCTGGCCAACATCCGGTCCAAGTTCAAAGGTAGGTGGGACCCAGGCCTTGGCCGGAGGAAGAGCTGGGGTGGGGTGGGTGGGCGGCTGGTCTAGAGAGCCATCCTCACTATGGCCTCCCTGTTCTTCCTCGCCCCAGGGGACAAGGCTTTGGATGGTTACAGCAAGAAAAAATACGTGTGCAAACTCCTCTTCATCTTCCTGCTTGGCCATGACATTGACTTTGGACACATGGAGGCCGTGAACCTGCTCAGCTCCAATAAGTACACAGAGAAACAGATAGTGAGTCTGGGGAAGAGGGCAGGGCGTCCAGGACCTCTGGGTTTGAGTAGGGAAGGGTGGGCCCGGACCCTGGGTCTGAGGGAGGAGGCTGCTTTGAGGGTTGGGTGGACCTAGGGCCACCTGGCCACAAGGCTCCCAGCCCCCCACTGTCCTCCCCGCCCAGGGTTACCTGTTCATCTCCGTGCTGGTGAACTCAAACTCAGAGCTGATCCGGCTCATCAACAACGCCATCAAGAACGACCTGGCCAGCCGCAACCCCACCTTCATGTGCCTGGCCCTGCACTGCATCGCCAACGTTGGCAGCCGGGAGATGGGCGAGGCGTTCGCAGCGGACATTCCCCGCATCCTGGTGGCCGGGTGAGGTGCTGGGGATGGAGAGGGGCTGGGGAGATGAAGCCCAGCCAGGGCTGTGGCCCAGAGAGGGTGTGGCACCTTCCACGTTTTCCCAGCCACGCTAGGCCGAGGATGCCAGTGGTTCCCGTGTCAGCCTCATGAGTGTCTCTCCTCACAGACGGGATGACGTGCGGTGGCCTCCCCACAGAGCCTGTGGGCTGTGTGTCTCACACACACCTTTATTAGCTAGTATAAAAGCGGTGACAAGCCAGGCGTGGTGGCGCACATCTGTAATCCCAACACCCTGCAGGCTGAGGCAGGAGGATCACAAAGTTCAAGCCTACCTTGGGCAATTTAGTGACTCAGACCCTGTCTCTGAATGAAAAGTGAAAAAGGGCTGTGGTTGTACTTCAGCGTGAAGGCCTTGGGTTCCATCTCCAAAACCATAAAACTAACAAACGAAAACAACTGAGGGTAACGAGGAGGCTGATTAGACTGCAGCAGTGAGGGAAGAGTTCTGTAGGGAGCTACAATTGGAGTCAGGCATGATGAAGAGAAGATAATCACTGCAGGATGTTGGAGAAAGTGTCCTACAGAAAAGGACCAGCAAGTGCAAAGGGCCTGTGGCAGGCACATGCTCTACATGGTGAACACAGCAGAGACTTAGGGAGTTTGGTCTGAGTCTGTTAAAATGGGAGGTGCACATTGTGTTCTAAGCAGGTGAATGGCACCTTCTGGCAGGGTCACCCTGCCTGGCATGGGCAGTGTAGGTCTTGTCTCTGGCACCGTGCTGGTTGAGGGCGGGGCCTGCCTCATGATCTCACTGAAGCCCAGTTCTTACTGCGGGATAAAGAGGGAAGCAAAACATTCTCTAGTGGCCTCCTGTGCCAGCTAGAAAATCAGAAGAAGCCCCCAGCGGGAGCAGCCCAGCACCTAGGAGAGCAGAGTGTCACAGCTAGGTGGTGTTGGTCTGGGGACCCTGCAGTTCGGGGAGCAGAGGCAGAGGTCGTCCGAGGAGCTGCTCTAGAGGACACATTTCAGACTGACAGTGACCTAGAAATAAACCCCATGGGGACGCAACACAGAATTACCTGTGTCCGATGTTGGCGCACAGCAGCCCTGAGCCTGGGGTCCGCCTGCTGTTACCCAGCCCGGGTCTGCCACAAGCCCCTGAGAGACCTGTAGTCTAAGGGGTGGTAAGCCAGGCATGGGGTGCACACCGAAGTCCCAACACTTGGGAGGCTGAGGCAGGAGGATCACTTCATGAGGCAGCACAGAAACAAATGGCATTTAAAGCAGGGGCTGGATGGCATCCTCTGGGAGAATGTGACCAGGGAAGAAAGTGGCCTAGAGGCTGGGCCCCAGGGTGCTCGGGCACGTTGTGCCCTGGCAGGAAGAACAGAAGCATGACCTGGGGCATGAGAAGGAAATTAAGATATTCAGTACACTGACAACTTTGTGTGTGCGTGCGTGTGTGTGTGTGTGTCTGTGTGTGTGTGTGTGTGTCTGTGTGTTACTAGGGATTGAACTCAGGGCCTTCCACTGAGCCCTTTTTAATTTTGTTTTTTGTTTTCTAATTTTGAGTCAGCATCTCACCAAGTAGCCTAACCTGGACTCTAACTTGTGATCCTCCTGCCTCAGCCTCCCGGAGTGCTGGGATCACAGGCACCCCCACCCCCACCGCCAACCGTTTCTTTAAGTCAAGAGCAGTTGTCTACATCAGCCTTGGGAACACAGGACCAAGCCACCCTGATGAGGCCAGGGTGGTAATAACTGCAGGCTCGGGTAACTTTGTGCCCTTCCACGGGCTGGCACCCCATCAGTGCTGCGTTTCGGGGTCCATCTAAGCTGTGGCAGGGTCAGTGCTGACTAAGGTTCTGTGGTAGGTGTGGGTGGGACTCAGCCCTCAGCTCCCCGGAAAGCTTCCAGCGTCCGGCTGTGGCGGGGCTGTGCTCTTCCTGTGTCCTCTTGATGGCTCCTGGGCTGGTGCTTATAAGTGGAATTGCTGGGTCCTTTGGTGTCAGACCTTTCTGTTTGAATTATACTTTTTTTTTTTTTGGTACCAGGAATCGAACTCAGGACCTTGCTCTTTTACGAGGCAGGCAGCAGCACAACTGAGCTAAATCCCTGGCCCAGACCTTTTTGTCTGTTGTTTGAGGCAAGCTCTTGCTGTGGACCCCAGGCTAGCCTTGGAGTTGCCATCCTCCTGTCTCAGCCTCCTTTTTTGCGGGGGGGATTATACCCAGGGAGCACTGAGCTACACTCCTAGCACTCATTATTATTTTTTGAAATTCTGAGACAGTAGGATTACAGGCCTGTGTCACCATACCAGGTTCTAGTTTCAGAGAAAAGCAAAAAGAGTTACAGTTGAATTTGGTGGTGGTTAGGTGATAGGGATTGGACCCAAGGCCTCACATATGCTAGCCACATGCCTACCCTGAAATCATGGCTGTTGTTCTGTTTTGGGACAGGGTCCCACTATACAGTTCAGGCTGGCCTTGAACTCAATGTGTAGCCCTAGCTGGCCTTAACTTGCAGCGATCCTCCTGCCTCAGCCTCCTGAGTGCTGGGATTATAGGCACAGGCCACCACACCCAGCAGAAGTCTGTGGCTTTTGAGCCCATTTTTGTCCTTTCACCTGGCTGTACGTCCCTGTGCTACATGGGTTGGGTCCCAGCCTCAGTGGCACCGCTGTCCTAGAGGCACCTGATGGGTAACCCTTCCTCCTTCCCCACCTGTGGGGGCTCCACGACTTGACACATGGTAGTGCTTGGGCCACAGTTCCCTGAGTGAGGCCTTGGGATGGGAGCAGTGACCGTGATGGACTCAGGGTCACCACCTGCCTTTTAACCCGATGTCCCAGGTGGGTGTGGGCAGAGCTGCTGGTCCCGCACCACCTCGTACTCTGGGCCACCCGAAAAGGTGGCCTGGGCCTCTCAGAGGGCCCAGGGAGCCTATCCCTGCCGCCCAGCTGCAGACTCAAGGGGCAGTTTGCCAGGGCGCTGGCAGGAAACAGCCTCTGTGTGGCGTTTCTCGTGCACTCCCAGGGAAGCATCTTCCCGCCTGGCCTACGGGTGTCACAGGGCTGTGCCTGTGCCCTCGGCTTTCTCTTGGCTCCTTTCTTTACCAGAAAACCAGAGCTAGGATCATGTGTCCTCTTTCCTCACCCACAGTAGCTCCCTTCTCACACCCAGGCAAGCAAATTCCTCACCGTAAGGCCTAAGGCCCTGTGGTTCCCACCCTGTCTTTTTGGTTTGGATTTTTTTTTTTTTTTTT
>NW_022900931.1:65122805-65126609 GCF_012274545.1 Fukomys damarensis
TTTGTTTTTTTTTTTTTTTTTTTTTTTTTTTTTTAGTGGTACTGGGGATTGATCGAACCCAGTGCCTTCACATTAAGCTATATCCCCAGACTTTTTTTCATTTCTTTATTTTGAGACAGGGTCTTGCTCAGTGGCCAGCCTGGGCTGGAACTTGGAACCTCCCGCCTCTGCCTCCCGGAGTGCTGGGGTTAAAGGCGAGCACCGCGGTGGTCAGCTTGCCTGTCCTGTCTCCCCCTCTGCCCCTGCATGGCAGCCTCAGCTGCAGCCCCCAGGCCTCTCAGTTGGGCCCCGGGCACACAGGCCTTGCCCGTCCCGGGCGCACGGGGATTCGGTCTGTCGTGGGTCTCAGGTTTCTGGGCACTGTCGTCTCAGCAGAGAACCCTTCCCAGGCAGCGTCCTGGGACGCTCCGCGAGTCTTGGGGAGCGCGTGGTGTCTGGCGGGAGAAGAGCCCGAGTCCCAGCAGGATCCAGGCGTAGCACCCGCCTCACTGGCCGTCCCTCCGGGGCCCTCAGCACCCTGACCCCGCCACCCTCGTGTCCACAGGGACAGCATGGACAGCGTGAAGCAGAGCGCCGCCCTGTGCCTGCTGCGCCTCTACAAGGCCTCGCCCGACCTGGTGCCCATGGGCGAGTGGACGGCGCGCGTGGTTCACCTGCTCAATGACCAGCACATGGTGAGGCCCCTCCATGCCCAGGTTGCCCCTCTGCTCTTCTGACCCCCGGATACCCAGGTCCCTCGTACGTCCTGACCCCTCGATGTCCAGGCCCCCACTTCCTCCCTGACATCCACCTGGGCGCCTGGGACCCTGACCTGTGTCCTCAGTCCTCAGGACTCGCCCAGCTGCCCGGAGAGCACCGCAGTCCCATCTCCGACACAGCCCGCCCCTGACCCCCGGAGGTCCCCCAGCCGCGCCCAGTCCCTCTGCCCCTCCCTGGGGCTCCTCATCTGACCCCTAAACACAGCCTCTGGCTCTCGGCACGTGTGCTGCGTCGGGTCACAGGGATCAGCGTGACCCTCACACGAGGTGACGTGTTCATGATGCACACACACCCTGCACACGCACGCTGCGCACCGCCCCGCAGCACCACCTGTCCCCCTCCGCAGGGCGTGGTCACCGCGGCCGTGAGCCTCATCACATGTCTCTGCAAGAAGAACCCCGATGACTTCAAGACCTGCGTCTCCCTGGCCGTGTCCCGCCTGAGCCGGGTGCGTGGGGTCCCCATGGTGGCGGGGGCGGGGGGCAGCTCTGGGGTCCCTGTGTCCTCGAGCTCTCCGTCCCCTCGGCCTCCCTGGGATGCAGCCCAGCCCGGTGGCCCAAATTGAGACTGAGCTGCTGCCAGGCTGTGTGTCTCTGGGCGAGTGGCCACACCTCTCTGAGCCTCCATGGTGCCATCTGTCCAATGGGAATGGCCCAGAGCCACCTAACAGCCAGTGGGCCTATAGAAGGAGGCCTGAACTCTCTCACAAAGAGAGCACACACCACTCTCTCAGCCCATTCTTGTTTCATCCTTTCACCACACATCTGGGTACTGACGCTTGCCAGGGCCCTGTGAGAGACTCAGACAGTAATCGCTTCTCGGCCTTTTGGCTAAGATCAAGAGAGACTCAGACAGTGACAGCAAAGGCCACATAGCATCATGGAGGTGGTACAGAGCATTGTGGGAGTGCTTCCTGTAGAAAGGGTTTTCAGGATTGAGTAGGAGTTTTCTGTGAGGAAGAGCAGTCATGTTATCTTTTGATATTTCCTGGATTTCCTGCCTCTTCCCTGGATCTTCTTCTTTTCTCATGAGTTATCAGGCTCAGGTCCTGCCCCTGCTGGCTTCCACCATTAGGGGAGGGAGCAGTTTTCAGGGAACCAGTGTGATGTGGCTGTCATGGAGGGGATGTGGGGACTGCCACACAGAAAGGACCCTGTGGAGACTTACACGGCGGGCGCAGGCGTACCTTGGAAGGATCAGCCCGCCTCAGCTGTCCCAGCCTCAAAGGCTGTGTGCCGGGCCCCCCACCCCAGCCTGTTTCCCTGCTCCGAACCCAGTGTGTGCCAGTGCCTCCTGGAGGACGTCCCGGCTGATCCCCCACTCACCCTGGCCTCCCCTCAGATCGTGTCCTCAGCGTCCACCGACCTCCAGGACTACACCTACTACTTCGTCCCTGCGCCCTGGCTCTCAGTGAAGCTCCTGCGGCTGCTGCAGTGCTACCCACCACCAGGTACCGCGGCCCGAGTCAGGGTTTCTCTCAGGCCAGGCTTGGCTGAGGGGGGCAGGGCGGTGGTGGCTGAGACCCGACTCACAGCCAACTGGGTGCCCGGCAGGCCCGAGGTCACTCCTGTCTCCCTGCCGGAGTCTGCTGGGCCCCTTGTCCTGGCCACCATGGCGGTGTGTGACAGAGCTCCTGCAGCAGCTGGTGCCCAGGTTCTGCACTTGCCTGGCATCTGGTTGGGAGGGCTGGGCTAGGGCACTCGGGGGAAACAGGCCTGGAGGTGCGACATGGCCTTCGGGGGCAGGCAGCGAGGTGTGGCTTCCGCTGACCCCCTGTGCGGCCCCCGTGCACTATCTGCACGAGGCCTTGCTGGGGTTGGTGCCAGTGAGCTCCAGTGTCCTTGCCAGTCAGCTCTGCCCAGCACCTGCCCGGGCCAGGGTGCGGCGTGGCACCAAGTCTCCACAGCCGGGTGTGTGCGTGTGCGGCTGGTCTGCGTGTAGATGGCTGGCTGTGTGCGTCTCTGCACGTCTGCGTCCTGCATGTGTGACTGGGTGTGTGTCTTGCTGTCTCTAGCACAAATGCGCGTGTCTGCACACCCGATGGGCTGTGTGTATCCCACATGTGTAGCGTGCGTGACCTGGCATTCACGTCAGCGCCTGTATGCATGTCTGCATGGCTGTGCGCCCGCGTGTCGCTGTGACTGAGTGAGTTTGGGCGACACCAAAGGCCCGGCCCAGCTTGTGGGCCACGATGAGTTTGTCCCGTGGCCTGGGAAGTCTCTCGCCTTCTCCAACCCTTGGTGTGGTAGGGACTGCTTTGGGGTGACAGGAGGGGAAACCCAATCTTGTGTTTTTGCTTTGTACAGTTCCTGGGGGGGTCATCTCAAGTTTATTTTCAAATTGATTTTTTGGTGTTTTGTTGTTGTTTGGTACCGGGACCAAACTTGGGACCTAGTGCTTTTGAGGCAGGCGGCGGCACCACTGAGCTAAATCCCTGGCTGTTTTTGGTTTTTGGGGACAGGGTCTCATTATGTGGTTCGGGCTGGCCTTGAACTCACAGCAGTGCTCCTGACTCAGTCTCCTGAGTGCTGGGATTACAGGGGTGCGCCACCACGCCCGGCTCTGTAGGCTTTAGCATTCCCCAAAGTGTCTTTTAGAGGTGGTTCCCAGTAAGATCTAATCAAGGCACAAGCATCAAACTTGATTATTTCTCACTAATTGCTTTTCATCCGGAAGAACTGCCCCTTTATTCCCCGACATTAGCTTCCCCCATTTTATTAAAACTTAAACATGGGCCAGGGATTTAGCTCAGTGGTGCCACCAACTGCCTCAAAAGCGCAAAGTCTTGAGTTTGCTCCCTTTACCAAACCAAACCAAACAAACCTTTTATTTATTTATTTTCATTGCTGTTACTGTTTGTTTTTTTTAACCTTTTAAACCTAAAGACAAATTGTGGAAGCTGGACACAGTGGTGCAGGCCTGCAAGCCCACACTCTGAGAGGCTGAGGCAAGAGAAACTCAAGTTTGAGCCCAGCCCAGGCAACTCAGTGACACTCTGTCTCACAAAAAAAAAAAAAAAAAAAAAAAAAAGCGAGGCTGAAACCA
>NW_022900931.1:65126671-65130695 GCF_012274545.1 Fukomys damarensis
AAAAAAAAAAAAAAAAAAAAAAAAAAAATAGTGCTGAGGCTGTAACTCAGTGCAAAGGCCCTGGGGGCAGGGACATAGGACAGCGACTAGTTGAAGAAATAGTGCAGCAAGCTCCAGGCACCTCTGTCTCCACTTGGCGGCAGTATGAACACTGTGCTGTTCCCACGAAGGCCTGTGAGTGGACTGCGCACATCCTAACTGCCCTTGTGTCTCTGCACAGATCTCTTAAGACCTAGAACACTGTACTAAAACCACAGCGCCATTTTCACACCTGAGACGATTCAGAGTAACTCCACTGTGGCACCTGATCGTCCAGGATGGCATTATTTCTGTGGCTTAACAATATACAGGTAGCCAAAGTCAAGCTCTCCTCCTGTAAAGAAATGAGGATGTATGTCCTGAATGCCACGTGCCCCCCAGGAGCACAGTGCAGTGAGTTACCTTCCACATTTCTTTTACTCCTTTGATTTTGCAGTGCCAGGGATGGAACCCAAGGTTACAAGCACATGCTCTATCACTATTTTTACTCTTTTTTAAATTTTTGAGACCAGGTCTCCCTATGTAGTTCAGGCTGCCCTCAAACTCACCTTGGTCCTCCTGCCTCAGCCTTCCAAATGCTAGGATTATAGATATGCGCCCCACACCCTACTCTTACTCTTAAGAGAACCCCCTATGGATCTGTTTTTGTTTTTGTTGTTGTTGTTGTTGTTTTGTACCTGGGATCAAACTCAGGTCCTGGAGCTTTCGAGGCAGGCGCCGGAACCACTGAGCTAAATCCCCAGCCTGGACCTGTTTTTGAAGGAAGTGGGGGGCTTGTCTTGTGATGTGTCCCCCATTCTAGATTTGCCGATTGCGGCCTTGGGGTGTCCTTTAGCCCCTTCCGCATCCCGTGAGTCAGCAGTGGTTGTGTCCCCGTGTGAGTAGCTGGCGCTGAATCACACACAGTGGTCGTCTGAGCAGGTGGCTGAGGGCTGTGCTTTCTGCATGGCTCTCATTGGGGAGGCCGGGATTTGGGGTCGTCTCTGAGCTCAGGCATTGCCTGGCTCTCCAAGAAGCCTAATGCGCATCCGTGCCACAAAGGGGAAACTGAGGCTAGCAGGGGTGGTGGGCAGAGCCCAGGTCTGCAGATGGGGCCTGCGTCTCCGGGGTCTTTCCACCCCTCCCCAGGGGGCTGGAGAGGAAGGTGAGAGCTCGGCCCGGCGTGCCTGTCTCCTCAGAGGACGCGGCAGTGAAGGGGCGGCTGGTGGAGTGTCTGGAGACCGTGCTCAACAAGGCCCAGGAACCGCCCAAGTCCAAGAAGGTGCAGCACTCCAATGCCAAGAACGCCATCCTCTTTGAGACCATCAGCCTCATCATCCACTATGACAGGTGCCACCCTGCCCCCGGGGCAGGGGAAGGGGGAAGGGTGACAGGAGGTGGGGTGCGTCGGGCAGAGGACGGTGTGTGCGGTTTCCCCACTGCCGGGCATGGTGGTGCATGCCCGTAATTCTATCACTCTGGGAGGCTGAGGCAGGATAGTGAGTTTGAGCCCAGCCTGGGCACACTGACAAGTTTGCAAGATCCTCTCTCAGAATTTAAGACATAAAATGGGCTTGGGGGTGCACCTCAGCACAAAGCCCTGGGTTTAATCCCCAGTGATCCCAGAAAAAAAGCTACCCCATGGGCCGGGGATTTAGCTCAGGGGTGCCGCCACCTGCCTCGCAAGCGCAAGGTTCCGAGTTTGATCCCTGGCACCAAAATAAAAAGCTTCCCCATAAGGTTGGTGCTAGGGCCATCGGGTGGAGTTAGTTGCTGCCTGTCTTTGTTTGCCCAGCTGTCTGAGTCCCCAGGAGAGGCAGGACTGGGTCACCAGGTGGGCAGGGGTGAGACCTGCAGCCTCAGGGATATGAGGGCCGGCTCAGCTGGGACTCAAGTCCCCATTCCCTCATGGGCCGTTTCCCTGCACACGCATGGCAGTGAGCCCAACCTCCTGGTGCGCGCCTGTAACCAGCTGGGCCAGTTCCTGCAGCACCGGGAGACCAACCTGCGCTACCTGGCCCTGGAGAGCATGTGCACACTGGCCAGCTCGGAGTTCTCACACGAGGCCGTCAAGACCCACATCGACACCGTCATCAATGCCCTCAAGGTGCGGCCAGGGCCTCGGTGTCCCCGGGTGGCCAGCCCAGTGCAGCAGAGGCTCCTGGAGCCCAGCCTGGCTGTGTTCTCCCGCAGACGGAGCGGGATGTCAGTGTACGGCAGCGGGCAGCAGATCTCCTCTATGCCATGTGCGACCGTAGCAACGCCAAGCAGATCGTGTCAGAGATGCTGCGCTACCTGGAGACGGCGGACTACGCCATCCGGGAGGAGATCGTGAGTCTTGTGGGACTGGGCCTGGACCCTGGGTCTGAGGAGGAGGCTGGGCCTGCAGTCAGAGGTCTCTCCTTGAGTCAGCGGCAGCCTCAGCTCCGGGTACATGGGTGCTGACTCCCCTGGCTCACACGCCCCCACCGTCCCCCCACCACAGGTGCTGAAGGTGGCCATCCTGGCAGAGAAGTATGCCGTGGACTACAGCTGGTACGTGGACACCATCCTCAATCTCATCCGCATCGCAGGCGACTACGTGAGTGAGGAGGTGTGGTACCGTGTGCTGCAGATCGTCACCAACCGAGATGATGTCCAGGGCTATGCTGCAAAGACCGTTTTTGAGGTCAGCGTCCTCCACCTCTAACCCCTCTGGCAGGACAGATGCCAGGCACAGATGGTGGCTGTGGGGCCTGCCCACACCGGGCCACCGTCCTGTTTTTCCTTTACCAGTGTGGCCTCAGTCCCATACCTTTGTTTTTTGGGGCCTCCCGGGGGACGCATGGGAACTGATATGCAGCTCCACGGAGCGGCTATGGGTCGCTGATGGGTAGCGGCCCCTGCCTGAGTCTTGGAGGTTTCCCACTCCCTGTCCCTCAGGAATGGGGGCCCAGTGCTGCCCCATTGTACTTCCTGGATGAGCGGGAGCCAGTCACTTACTCTTGGTGCCTCAGTCTCCCCATCTGTAATCCTTCAGAGTTGTGAGGATTCTGGCCGTTAATGCAGGGCCTTGCTCTGGGCTGGGCACGCAGGAGCCCCCAGGGAGCAGGGCCAGTGACCTTCTCCCTCTTGTCCCCTCCCTGCCCGCCTCAGGCCCTCCAGGCTCCAGCCTGTCACGAGAACATGGTGAAAGTTGGTGGCTACATCCTCGGGGAGTTTGGGAACCTGATTGCTGGGGACCCCCGCTCCAGGTGAGGGAGCCTTAGGCTCAGGGTGAACATCTGAACTTCTGAGGGGTCTGGAGCACCCCCAGGAGCCCCAGGGCTGGTAATGGCGGAGTTCCTAGGCATCTTCCCGGCCTGTCACCGACACCCGCCCTCCCGGAATCTGGGACAGTGCCACGCAACCTCCACGGCCTTAGGTCCATGGAATTGTCAGCCCCTGGGGCAGCAGGTGGTCCAGGGAAGGGCCCTGGGGGGCTCCCCTGGGGAGTTTCCGTGGGGCACTCCAGTCCTGCTGACCCACCCCATCCCCACCCCTTCAGCCCACCCGTGCAGTTCTCCCTGCTGCATTCCAAGTTCCACCTGTGCAGCGTGGCGACTCGGGCCCTGCTGCTGTCCACCTACATCAAGTTCATCAACCTCTTCCCCGAGACCAAGAACACCATCCAGGGCGTGCTGCGGGCCGGCTCCCAGCTGCGCAACGCCGACGTGGAGCTGCAGCAGCGCGCCGTGGAGTACCTCACCCTCAGCTCCGTGGCGAGCACCGACGTCCTGGTCAGAGCCCCGCACCTGCCCTGGGGACCCTTCCTGTCCCCGGACGGGAAGTGTCCTTCCCCTGACCGTGCCCCTCACAACCCGCAGGCCACGGTGCTCGAGGAGATGCCACCCTTCCCTGAGCGCGAGTCGTCCATCCTGGCCAAGCTGAAACGCAAGAAGGGTCCAGGGGCCGCCAGCGCCCTGGACGATGGCCGGAGGGACGCCAGCAGCAGTGACATCAATGGGGGCGTGGAGCCTACCCCCAG
>NW_022900931.1:65130747-65135764 GCF_012274545.1 Fukomys damarensis
CCCCCTCGCCCTCTGCCGACCTCCTGGGGCTGCGGGCAGCCCCTCCCCCAGCGGCAGCCCCAGCTCCAGCCAGTGCAGGCAGCCTCCTGGTGGACGTCTTCTCCGATGGCCCTGCTGCCCCGCCCAGCCTGGGGCCCACCCCCGAGGAAGCCTTCCTCAGGTACCGTACTCTGGCCTGGCCCCTGCCCAGCCCCACCTTGCTCCTCTCTCCCTGTCCCTGGTGCCTCTGCCAGCCCTGGCCGCTACCCCTATCTGGCCACTCTGGAATCTGTGCCACCCCTGGCCACCCTTGGTCTCCTCTCCCTTCACTGTTTCTTAGCCTGCTCTTCCTTGTCTCCTTCACCCCGCCTTCCTCTCCCTGCGGCCCTCTCGCTGCCTCTCTGGGATTGGCTGCCTGCCACGCCTGTCTTCTCTGTCTGCTCTGGGATTGAATGGCCCAGCGAGCTGGAGCCGCCTGCCCCTGAGAGCCCCATGGCTTTGCTGGCTGACCCAGCTGCAGCTGCCGAGTAAGGGGTGGCCTGGGGGGGTGGGGGGTGGGCTAGGGGACTGGGAGCTCTGGCAAGGGGATATCCTGATGCTTAACCATGGCAGGAATTGGAGGGAAGTGGAACTTGGGGTTCTCTGATGGGGAGGGAGCACCTGGCAGGTAGCATTCGAGTTAGTGACAAGCCCAGTCTGACTAGGGCTCCCCGAAGCTCTTCAGGGAATCTGGGTGTATGGATTCTGCGGTTGTGAGGCTCGGTCCCATGCCCATTAGGCTCCAGCCCCCAAGCCCCTTTCCATCTTGCTTTTCTCCTGACCTCTAGCCCAGGTCCTGAGGACATCAGCCCTCCCATCCCAGAAGCAGACGAGCTGCTGAATAAGTGAGTCCTGGGAGAGGTGGGTGAGGGGCCTAGGGATAAATGGGGGGCCCAGGCCCGAGCTCAGAGCCCGACTCCCCTCCAGCCCCAATCATGTCTTTTGGTTTATTTGTTTGTTTGGTACTGGGGATCGAACTTGGGTCCTTGCGCTTGCGAGGCAGGCGGAGGAACCACTGAGCTAAATCCCCGGCCCCTCAATCAGGTTTGTGTGCAAGAACAACGGGGTCTTGTTCGAGAATCAGCTGTTGCAGATTGGAGTCAAATCGGAGTTCCGGCAGAACCTGGGTGGGTGTGGGTGTCTCATGGGAACAGGGTTGGTGGTGGGGAGCCCTTGGCTTGGCTGATGCCAGACAGGAACTCAGATGGAGCCCTGTCTCCCACTGCAGGCCGCATGTATCTCTTCTACGGCAACAAGACCTCTGTGCAGTTCCAGAACTTCTTGCCCACCGTGGTCCACCCAGGAGACCTCCAGACTCATATCCTCTTGGACCTGGCCCTGCTGGTTGTCTCACTCAGGCTGAGGCACCAGGTCCTGACCCTTGCTCCAGCCCTCTTGAGTACAGAGGCAGGTGGTGACCTTGAAGTGATAGAGGCGGCGTTACTTCTAGCACCCCAGTGCCCTGGGTTTCAGTTTGCCCACCAGGCACCTCCCACATCCTGACTTGGTCCTGTGCTAGGCTCTGCACCCAAGATTCTAGAACCCCTGCACTCAAGAGCCACAGCTGGGTTTGGATGCTGACCAGAGCTGCTCCGTGGGACTGGCTGTCACTTGGCCTCTCTGAGGCTTTTCCTAGGGCCATTGTGAAAGTCAGAGCAGTTAAAAGCCCCAGGAAGGTCACTGGCAGTGTCAGTCGCCCCCTTCCTGGGCCTCCGTTTCCACACCTGTGAGAGAGGGGCTAGGCCCCAAAACTCTGAGGACCTTTTCAGTTGCTTAATTCATCCATCCATCCATCATTTCCAGAGGTCCCAGTTGGCAGCCATGTGGCGGACACAGACCCACTCCTTGCTGATGGGTTGACGCAGAGGCAGCCATGGGTGCAGGTGGTGACGCAGGCTGCTACCGTCTATGTGTAGTACCTGCCATGCAGCTAATGGGTCACATCACTGACTCCTGAGGACATTTTGCAGCAAGTGCTTTTTTTTTTTTTTTTTTTTTTTTTTTTGCGGTACCGGGGATCGAACTCAAGACCTTGCACTTGTGGGGGCAGGCGGCGATGCCACTGAGCTAAATCTTCGGCCCACTGCATGTGCCCATCTTGCAGGTGAGGTTTTGAGAGAGATTAAGTAGCTTGCTCATAGTCACCCAGGCTGTGAGAGCTGGAGTCCGTGACCAGAGCCAGTAATGGAGCTCCGAGGTCACAGTGGAAGGCCACAGAGGCACAGAGGTGGGCCCGAGGTTTCACATAGCGGGGACTTTGTAGGGTTAGTGCCGGGTTGCTGGGCAGAGCCTTCAGAGGCCCACAGGCAGGAAATCAAAGGACCATGGCCAAGACTCCTTTGGCACCCTGTCCCTGGCTTCCTTGACCACAGTGGGCACAGCTGGCCGTGCAGACGAAGCGTGTGGCCGCACAGGTGGACGGCGGGGCGCAGGTGCAGCAGGTGCTCAACATCGAGTGTCTGAGGGACTTCCTGACGCCCCCGCTGCTGTCCGTGCGCTTCCGGTGAGTGGACCAATGTGCGGCGGGGCGGGGCTTCTCGGGTGGGGGCGTGGCCTCATGGAGCCCATGCCTCCCTGCCAGGTACGGTGGCTCTCCCCAGTCCCTCACCCTCAAGCTCCCGGTGACCATCAACAAGTTCTTCCAGCCCACGGAGATGGCAGCTCAGGACTTCTTCCAGCGTTGGAAGCAGCTGAGCCTGTGAGGAGCAGGGACAGGGAGGCCATGCCCACAGCTGCACCAGGTAGAGCAGGGACGGGGACTTCCCTGACTTTCACCCTCCTGTTTCCAGCCCTCTGCAGGAGGCGCAGAAAATCTTCAAAGCCAACCACCCCATGGATGCAGAAGTCACCAAGGCCAAGGTGAGGGGCCGGGGTGTGCTCGCGGGTTGGTGGCCGCCAACCTTATGGATGGCCCCTGCTTTGCCATCTGTAAAGTGGGGTGCGGGTTGGGGTGCTGGGATGCCACCCAGCGGGGTGACAATTCAGGCTCTCCAGTGACTGCTGCCCTGCTTCCAGCTCTTGGGATTCGGCTCTGCCCTCCTGGACAGCGTGGATCCCAACCCTGAGAACTTTGTGGGGGCTGGAATCATCCAGACGAAAGCCCTGCAGGTGGGCTGTCTGCTCCGACTGGAGCCCAACGCCCAGGCTCAGGTGTGTAGCTGCAGAGGTGCTGAGGGAGGGACCTTGGACTCACCCGTCACCTGTCTTGGTACATTCTTCCTCACCGTCCCTCTCTGCCCTCTGTGCCCACCCCCACAGATGTACCGGCTAACCCTGCGCACCAGCAAGGAATCCGTCTCTCGTCACCTGTGCGAGCTGCTGGCCCAGCAGTTCTGAGTCCTGGACCCTGCCCAGGGATGTGGCTGCTGTCCGGCAGCTCCTAGGACTGAGGCAGCTTCAGCAGATGGGACAGCGAGGGGACCACCACTGGTGACGGGAAAGACACCAGGGGTGGGGGGATGCCTGGGACCTTCCTCCAGCCTTTTGTATTTTTATTTTTGTTCATCTGCTGCTGTTTACATTCTGGGGAGTAAGGGGGAGCCCCCTCCTTCCCTGTCACCCCCAAGCACAGAGGGGAGAGGGGCCAGGGAAGTGGGTGCCTCCCCCCCTCCCCCACCCGTCGTGGCCCCTCCTGCCCCCTCCCCAACCAGGGGCTGTGTATTATTGTGAGCGAATAAACACGCTAAGAGCCCGGTGTCTGGGTCCTTCACTGGCTCCTGGGTGGTCACAGGAATGGGGTGAGGGCATGAAGAGTGTGGGTGGCCAGGGCTCGAAGCCCATGGGTGGGGCTCTGAGGAGACAGCAGCAGCAGCAGCTGCCGAGGCCCCAGCTGCAGGGCTACCACTTGCCACCCCGTGCCTGGCCCCAGCACGAGGTAACAAGCTCTTGGCAGCTGGGGCCAGTGGCCTGCATCCTCCGCCTTCTCGGATGGCCCAGGCTCTGGAGACAAGACAGAGAGGGCTGAGAACGCTAAAATCCCGGAAGCCATACCCTGTCCTAGCCTAGGCTTTCCATTAGTGGGGTCTCAGCGCAGGGTTTGGGGGCCTCTGACTTTCACCCTCTCCCTGTCCAGCATGGTCCTGGCTTTCTTGGGAAGCCTGTGTGGCCCAGGCCGTGCTCTGAACAACCCAGGTTGCAACGTGCAGGCTGGAGAGACCCTACCGAGGACCCTACCCCCACACCTCCACAGGCTGGAGGGCCACACAGCTCGGAAGGGGTGCGGCCGTCACCAGTGTGCTGCCTTCACGGGTCTTCCCAGTCCCACTCTTTGGAGCCTTCCTCCCTCTCCTGGAGTCTGTAGACTCCACACCCCACTCGCCAGCCTCCAGGAAAGCTGTGCTTTCAGGAGTAGAGCCTTTATGGTTAAAAAGCCCAGGCAGGAGAAGAGGCCTCGGGCTTCACTGTTATTGCTAGGATTACACAGGAGGTTCCAGAGCCGGTCAGCTGCCTGTGACAATGCTCAGTGCTCCTGGCTTTGCTGGGTTCACCTGCCAGATTCTCCAAGCCCCACCTCTTGCTCCCACCCGGTACACCCCGGACTCAAGTGTCACTGATCAGGGCGCCATGCCTGACACTGACCTGAGGGAAAGTACGTGCTGGTGACCAGGGTGTAGAAGTTGCGGAGGAGGCGCCGGCGCTGTTCTGGAGAAGGATCTGGAGGGGAAAGGACGGGGTCGAGGACGGCCCCTGGCCCACGCCCCCCCCATCCTCCCCCGTCCTCAGTCACCTTTATTCCCAGAGGGTTGCACGGTGAAGAGGCAGCGTTTCAGTTCCAGGTTCAGGAGCAGCAGCCTGTGGGACAGAGCGTGTCACAGACCGGGAGGAGGAGTGAAGACCACCAGCCCACTCCTCTCCCGAGCCCTACCCGAGGATGTCCGTGTGCAGGGGGAAGCCTTCGGGCAGCACGCGGGGCCCCAGCGGCAGGCAGGCCCGCAGTGGTTCCAGCAGGGGCTGCCACCAGCGCTCCAGAAGCTGTGGGGCGTAGCCAATGGCGTCGTCA
>NW_022900931.1:65136054-65140070 GCF_012274545.1 Fukomys damarensis
GGGGCGTCGTCATTAGGAGGCAGGGCCGTGTGGCACCAATGGGAGGGCAGATTCAAGTGGGGGCGGGCCTACAGGAAGGGGTCTGAGGGAAGCTGCTTACAGGGGGCTGAGCCAGCTGGCCAGAAGGTGACTGGAGCACACCCTGGGGGGCACGGCCTGCGGGATAAACCAGCTGGCCGGCCTGGGTGGTAACAGGCAGGTGGAGGCGCCATAGGGCGGGGAGTAGGGCAGCCGGATTCACCTGTGCGTCTAGCTGGCTGAGGGGTGGGCGCGGCCCGCAGAGCAGACACAGTTCCAGACCCGGCAGCAGGGTCAGGGTCAGGAGTCTGTGGGGGACCTGAAGAAGGGCACAGGGTAGGGCTGACCCTGGCTTGGCCCCTTCCCTTTCCAACTGGACCCAAGCCTCCCCGACCATGCCCCGCCGGCCACACCCACTCACCGTGGGGCTCCCGTGCGGTAGGTACACCGGGTAGTCACGAGCCGCCTGGGGCGGCAGGGACCCCACCAGCCATGGGAGCAGCACGGCCTCTGGCATCCCCAGCCGCCACCAGCCCTCGGTGGCTGCCACCACTCGGCCTGACACCACCAAACTGACGAAGGCAGTCCCGGTAGCCTCAGCGAACCCAGAGAGGGCTTCCTGGAAGGGCAAGAGGATGGGGAGTCGGAAGACAAGACTGCGTGGCAGTGACTCCCAGGTAGGTGAGAAGGGCAAGGAGACCCAGGGACAGTCCAGCGCTTGCTGAGCAGCCAAGCCCACGTGTCACATCCTCTCAGCCTGAGCTGCTTCGCCTTCACGTGTGGTCACAGTCCCCAACCCACTGTGCATCCGGGTAATTAATAACTACCAGCCTGCCCTGCAGGTACTGAAGACATAACAGCAGCAGCTACGGCTCATTGAAAAGGCTGAAGTCAGGTCCCTGGAGGGCAGGCACACTGCTGGGAGGTGCCCCTGCCAGGTGAACAGAGGAGAGCAGCGCTGAAGGAGAGGAAGATGGAGATTCACCAGGCGAAGAAGCGTGCTCCAAGGTTGGGAAGCCGGAAAACTCCTGGGCTTTGTGAGGCCCATAAGGCAGGCGGAAAGGTAGTTTGTGGATTTAGCAACAGATTCCACAGCCCTGGAAACAGGGCTGGGAGGCTGGACGCTTGTCCTGAGGGAGGTGGAAGCCACAGGACTGAGCAGTGGAGAGGGAGACCTAGCTCAGGGTGTGGGAAGATTCTTCTAGGACTAAGGAGAGGCCAGACTAGATGCCAAGAGGACGCGAGGTGGGGACGGTGGGCCAGGGGCAAAGGGTGACGACTGAACCAGAGCCACAGTACAGACTTCCAAGGGAGTCCCCATAGCCTCGCCAGTACCTGCAGGAGCAACCCTTCTGAAGGGATCACACAGTCCACACACTGGGTCAGGTCCCCGATGAGCTCCGGGTCCCTCAGGAAGCTGTCGATGAGGCAGTAACTGGCCTGGCAGAGAGACAGAGGAGGAGCCTAGGATCCAGGAGGGCCCTACATCTGCTGCCTCCTCCAGGGGGAACCGGCAATGCTGGACCTCCAGGGTCAGATGAGCAAGTTGACTACGGGGTCATGCTGTTCCTGGGGATGCTGGGAGCTGCAGTACCGAATGGCAGTGCCTCGGTACCCCAATTTCCCAGCCCAGTGTCCCGCAACCTCACCCTCAACTCCTTCTTCAGTCTCTCCACATTTCGGATATTTGTCAGTTCTTCAAGTCCTATAAGAAGAACCTAGAAAAATCACATAGGAGAGTGAGGCCCCTTGACGACTGGTCCTGCTAGAAGAGCAGAGGATGGTACCTAAGCTGGGTCTCAGGGAGGAAGGGTTTGACTGAAGACCGGGATTCCTGAGTGCTAAGGGAGGAGACTGATGAAGGTTCTGCAGGAAAGGGTGCTGGGGGTTCTCACCATGGCCCCAAACACCATCTGCAGCAGTCGCTCCAGCCTCAGCTCTGAGGTGCCCTCCTCTGACGACAGAACAATGAGGGTGATGCTGTGGGGACAGAGGGGAGAAGGAAGGATGAGTCCAGATGTGCGAAACGGGGCAGTGGGTCGCGCCGAATCTGCCTGCTGACCCCAGAATCTAAGCTGTGTCTTTGCTCTGCCCAACCTGCCTCTCCTATAGAGGAAATCGGGGGTCACAAAGCATCACTCCTATTGGTCCCACCACCAGCTGGAAGGCCCCAAGAGCATCTTCAACAGGGGTTATCACCCAGGCTCTGTCCCTGCCCCATGCTCCACCTAGGGACCTGTCATGGAAGCTTTTCCACACCACGGTTGTGTCCTCCGTCCTCGAAGAGCTCAGCTGCACCTCTAGGTTCTGGCCGAACATGTGGACTCCATTGAGGGAGCCGACGACAGAGAACGGGAGCTGGAGAAGAACTGGTGGCATTAGACAGGGACACCCCATTATTTCCCCCTTGAGATCCAAGTTGTCCGAGTTTCCAGTCCCTCTCCATATTCCCGGGCAGCTCCCTGCGACGAACCAGCAGACACACCTAGGTGTGTGCCCCATGGATCTCTAAAGTCAAAGCAGAACCCTCCCTGTCCCTCCTCCCTCACAGACCTGGAGTGCAAGCACCCCAGACCACTTCTATTTGGATCCAGACGTCTAAGCCCCACCTGCTGGCGGACCGGGGCGCCGCCTCGGCTGCTCCTGCAGAACAGGGGGACCCCGCTGGATGCCGCGAGGCACAGCAGATGCACTGTGGCTCCTGTCCCCTCCTCTCCCATTTGGAAAACAAACCAAGGAGTCTCCGCTAGGTACTGTCAGTGCCGGGCTGGGAGCTGACCGGCAATCACAGCACAGTAATTCGGCGTGCCCTCCGGAACAGCTAATTGGAAGGGGACTAAATTCCCGCCTCCGTCGTCCAACTGGAACAGATCCTCAAACCTGTTAGGTTTACTTCCGCCCCAGCCGGAAGTCACCATACCCCTAACAAAGATGACAGGTACTGGTACAGGCAAAACCTTATAGTTTTTCTCTGACGTGATTTGTCTTCATTTGTTAAACAAAGAGAATGAAGATTAGCCTGAAGGTGGTGATAGTCTCAAGGCGTTGTCTAGTAACCAGCCTGTATGATAAATTACTTTCTAAATTGAAAAACTGTGCCCGGATCAAAGATGGCGACGGTGCCAAGGAATTTCTGTCCGAATTTCCATTTTATACTGGTAAAAACAGGTGCCCCGTTCAAAGATGGCGACAGTGTAAGTCGTTACCTAGCAACCACCGGTCAAGTATACGTCTATTCTGAAAGTGTAAACGGCACGGACTTCCCCCTTACTTTAGAGAATGGTTTGTTCCGGGAGCGTTGCCTAGCAACCCCAAATAAAAGTTTTTGTTAGAAAAAGGAAAGAAAAATGCTTTGTTTTCCAGAATTATAAAAATTATGTTATTTTTTCTGATTTTATAACCGATATTTTATCATGTACAATAAAATATGAAAATATTTTCCAAACTTCCTAAAAAGAATTCTATTTAACACAGAATATACATAACATGTTTTGGCAAATATATTTGTACTAAGGTTTCAGTCTCTTTTTCTCACCAAAAATATGTTTTTTGACTCTTTGCAATCAATTGTATAGATACAACAAATTGATTTGAATAGTCCTGCATTGACATTTCTTGGGTGTAAGGTGACACAGTAGGGTTGGGGATTTAGCTCAGTGGTTCTGCCACCTGCCTCACAAATGCAAGGACCCGAGTTTAATTCCCGGTACAAAAAAATAAATAAATAAAAATGACACACTAAATCTTCATTGAGTTAGCAACTGAGTAGCTAGATAGTTTCTTTTGGTATGTGCGTGAGAAGTTGCTCTAATTTTGCAAACATATTTAGAAAATTTAAATATCAATTTCAAAAACAAAAAGCTTTTTGTTTGTGATACTGGGGATTGAAACCAAGGAATACTAAAGTACATCATTAGTCCTTTTTAAATTGTGTGTGTGTGTGTGTGTGTGTGTGTGTGTGTGTGTGTGTGTGTGTGGAGAGAGAGTCTCTATATGAT
>NW_022900931.1:65140081-65148190 GCF_012274545.1 Fukomys damarensis
GTGTGTGTGTGTGTGTGTGTGTGTGTGTGTGTGTGTGTGTGTGTGTTGAGACAGGGTCTCACTATGTAATTGAGACTGACCTGGAACTGTGTAGCCCAGGCTTGCCTCGAATTCACAGCGACCCTCTTGCCTCAGCCTCCCGAGTGCTGGGATTACAGGCATGGGCCACCACGCCTGGCTTTTTATATTTTTTTTAATTTTTAAAGACAAGTTCTTGCTAAATTGCACAAGTTTGCCCCCCCCCCGGAGATTGAACTCTGGGACCTTGCACTTTCAAGGTAGGTGGTGGAACCACTGAGCTAAATCCCTGACTAAATCCCTAGGCATCAATTTTTTTAGTAAAGGTGTTTGTTTGTTTGCTTGTTTTGTTTGGTACCAGGGATCAAATTCAGGACCTTGCACTAGCCAGGCAGGCTGTAGTCCCATTGAGCTAAAGCCCCAGCCCTGGCATCAAATTTTTGACCCTCCTACCTCAGACTCCCAAATAGCTGGTATTACAAGCATGTGTGTTTGCTTTCAAATGTTTTATTTTCATTCTTGATTTGATTGCTAGTAGATGGTGATAAAAAAAACTGAGATGTTTATTGTGCACATTAAATTACACTACACTTCTAGAGAAAAAAGATACAGAAATATTTTTTAAAGTAAAATATAAAGTTCTCCTATAAATCCAGGATTTTTTTGCGGAAAGTGTTGTTTTTGTTTCATTGTCTTGCTTTGTTTTTTGAGGCAGCTCTCAGTATACAGTTTAGGCTGGCCTTGAACTCAGTATGTAACCCAGCCTGGCTTCGAACTTGTCAGACCCCCACCCAGGCAGAAGAGCTAACTTTCCAAGGCAACACCTTCACACACCCTATAAGATAAAAGGGATACCAGGAAGGCAAGGCCTGGGTTCCAGAATAACAGCCAGCTGGCCCCACGTAGCAACAACTGTGGGTTCAGACACCCCTGGAGACCACCCGTCTTCCTCCACCCCAGTACAGAAGACTTCTTCCACTCCAGGATAAAATTTCCCACTCCTCCTGGCACTACCTGTCGCCTACCCAAACTCCCCTGTAAAGTTTCTCCTTGCCTGAACCCCCGTGGTCAAAGGCTGTGTCACCTTTGACTGGCTGGCACCCAGGCTCAAAATAAAAGCTTATTTATTGCTTCATTTTTGCCTGCTCTGGTGGGCTCCGATTTGCCTCAGTTTACCCTAACAGAACTCACCGTGAATCTCCTGCCGCAGCCTCCTAAATGCTGGGATGACAGACATAGGGTACTGGGGATCAAACTTGGGACCTTATGCTTATGAGGCAGGCAGCGGAATCACTGAGCTAAATCCCCAGGAATTTTTTAACCACTAAAAAATTTGTTTTTTTTTTTTTCCCTCGCTTTACTGATTGAATCTTTTGCTTTACAGAGCTTTTTAGTCTGATGTAATCACATTTGTTGATGATTGCTATTTCCTGTGCAACTGAGGTTTGTTTAGAAAAATCCTTCCCTATTCCTTTGTCTTCGAATGTTTTACCTATTTTGTGTTCCAGAAGGTTTGTTTCTGTTTTAATGTTTAGATCTTTGATCCATTTTGATTTTAATTTCGTATATGGTGAGATATAAGGGTAATCACTAAAAAATTTGGATCTATTTCTATGCTTTTTTATATTTCTTGTTCCCCCGCCACTTTAGTACTAGAGAGTGAACCCAGGGTCACCACACTGAGTTACATCCCCAGCCATTTTTATTTTTTATTATTTATTTATTTGTTTGTTTGGCTGAATTCGTGATCTTCCTGCCTCATCCTCCCAGAGTGCTGGGATTACAGGCCTGGGCTACTACAACCAGCTTGAATATTTATATTATTTGGCTATCCTTTTTCCTTCTTATAAATCATTCCTTCTTTCTCCTTCAAGCAGAATTTAAAAATTTTCTACTTCCTAAATATATCTTTTGGAGTTTAATTCTAATATTTATATCATCTAAAGTGAGTTTGTCTCACCTTCATTATTGTACAATTCGTGGGTTATACTTTTTCTCAAATAACTGCACAAACTGTTCTACCATCTCCTAATTTCCCATGCCGGGTGTGCCTGTAATCCCAGCACTTGGGAGGCTGAGGCAGGAGGATCTCTGTGAGTTCAAGACCAGCCTGGGCTGGATAGTGGGTTCCAGGTCAATCTCAACTGACAGGGTGAGACCCTCTCTCAACACCTCCCCCGGAAAAAGTCAGTGATCCCAGATACAGTAGTGCATGCCTATAACCCCAGCTCTCAGGAGGCTGAGGCAGAAGAATTGTCATGAATTTCAAGCCAGTCTAGGCTATATAGTGAGTCCAAGGCCAGCCTGAAGTACATAGCAAGACCTTGTCTCAAAACAAAACACCTTAATAAAAAAAATTTTTTTTTGTACCAGAGTTTGAACTCAGAACCTTGCACTTGCGAGACAGGCACCTGAACCACTGAGCTAAATCCCTTAATAAAATTTTTAAAGAAAGGGTTGAGGAGGTAGCTAATTGGGAGAGCACTTGCCTAGCACGTGCCAGACTCTGGATTCAGTCCTCAATTAAAAACAAACACTCTGGAGGCTGAGGCAGGAGAATCGCTGTGAGTTCGAGACCAGCCTGGGCTACATAGTGAGTTCCAGGTCAGTCTCAACTGCATAGTGAGACCCTGTCTCAAAAAACTAAAAACGGACAAACAAAACGCAGTGGTATAATTTGTCTTTGTCGTTCCAACTAATTTTGGAAAAAAATCATTGTCCACGAGAGTAAGCTTGGGGGAAATCAGCAGATTTCAGCATTATTCAGTGGCAATGAACATAAGAATAACATGCTCCAATACAGCTGAGCAGCTTCTCTTTTCCCTCCTTTTCTCCTCTTCAGTGCTAGGGATTAAACTCAGTCACACCGCCAATGAGCTACATTCCCATTAGAGCAGCTGGGGTTACAGGTGTGATCACTGCACAGGCTCACTGGGCTTTCTGCCAGTACCTGTCAATTGGGCAAGATGATAAATTTTCAAATGTTGCCCATTTAAAATTTTAAAAGTATGTATTTATTTATTCATTTATTTTTGTGGTACCGAGGATTGAACTCAGAACCTTGCGCTTGCAAGGTAGGCGCGATGCCATTGAGCTAAATCCCCAACCCCTTAAAACTGTTACTATTATTAGTATTATTATTAGACAAGATCTTGCCCTGTAGTCCAGGATGGCTTTGTACACTATGTTGCCCAGACTGGCCTTGAACTTGCATTGATCCTCCTGCCTCAGCCACCTGAGTGCTGCTGGAATTACAGGCGTGCACCACCACACCCAGCTTTGTATAGTAAATTTCTGTCCACACATAAATTACAAACATTTTTCCAGTTTATTGTACCTTTTTTCTTTTGGTACCAGAAAGTGAACTTGGGACCTTGAGCTTGCAAGGCAGGTGGTGGCATCACTGAGCTAAATCTCCGCCCTCTTGTTTGAGGGTCTGGCTATGCAGTTCAGGCCGGCCTTGAACACCCTAAAGTAGCCCAGGCTGACTTCAAACTCGCCATGATCCTCCTGCTTCAGCCTCCTGAGTGCTGAGATTACAGACGTGCGCTACCACACCTGGCTATTGTACTTTTTTTTTTCTTATTTTTTTGGTATAAGGGATTGAACTCAGGACTTTGTGTTTGCAAGGTAGGCAACGAAACTACTGAGTTAAATCCTTGGCCCAGGTACATTTTAAAACTTGGTTTATATGGTTTTTGACAGGTAAATTTATGAAGATTTTCTGTTTTGCAGCTTTGTGGTAGCTGAGCACTATCCAGTTTTCAGGATTATACAATGTATTTATCTTCCCTTCCCATAGTTTTAGGATTTTATTGTAACATTAACATTTTTAACTCTCCTGAAATGTATTTATATTCAGGGCCGCTTTCTGGTTTCTCTCCCAGAAAACAGAGATCAGGTGTTGCCTAGCAGCCTCCACTTAGGAGTTCGGATTCTTCATGACGGAAAACAGCCGCAGGGTTCCAAATTGAGCGCAACCTCAGAGCGTTGCGTAGTGACCTCGTTTTCAGACGACGCGATTGGCTCCTCTACAAGTCCCTTCCCCAGTCTCCTGCGCCACACCGAAGAGCAATTTAATCTCTGTGTTGGAAAACGAGGACGTCTTACGCGTTGCCTAGCAACCACGTCTCCCCGCCCTCCCTGGGAACCCGGGTCAGATTAGGAGCCCCGCTCAAAGATGGCGGCCGAATGTGTTTCGTTCTATCTCAGACAGTTTTGTTCCAGACAGTTTTTACAATAATCCAATACTTCCCACGAGGTCTTTGAACGGCCTCACTATGGCCTGTGTGAGACTTCACGCTGCGGGCGGGAATTCCCCGGTCCCCGGGTCCGAGGGCCCGGCCCGGGCCGGGGGCCTGGTGGCCGATGTGGTGTTTGTGATCGAGGGCACAGCCAACCTGGGCCCCTACTTCGAGGAGTTGCGCAAACACTACCTGCTCCCGGCCATCGAGTGAGTGCGGTCCCGCGAAAAACCCCGCCCTCCGAGTTTAGTTGTCCACATCCTGTGCCTGACCCCATTTTCCCCGGGTCCGAGGGCCCGGCCCGGGCCGGGGGCCTGGTGGCCGATGTGGTGTTTGTGATCGAGGGCACAGCCAACCTGGGCCCCTACTTCGAGGAGTTGCGCAAACACTACCTGCTCCCGGCCATCGAGTGAGTGCGGTCCCGCGAAAAACCCCGCCCTCCGAGTTTAGTTGTCCACATCCTGTGCCTGACCCCATTTTCAACCCTTGTCCTCGCAGGTATTTCAATGGTGGTCCTCCTGCGGAGACGGACTTCGGGGGAGACGTGAGTCTGTGGCCCTTCCGGCTGAAGAACCTGGGCCTAGACCCCCGGGGTTGAGGGAGGAGCCCGGGCATGGACCCCCGGGTCTGAGGGGGGAGCCCGGGCATGGACCCCCCGGGTCTGTGGGAGGAGGCCGGGCCCGGACCCCCGGGTCCGAGGGAGGAGGCCGGGCCTAGATTGTGGGTCTGAGGGACCCAGACTCCCCCCACCCCCTCCCGGCTGGTTGGGAGAAGCTGTGAGGAGTTTCTGGTGTTTTACCAACAGGAAACTGGAAGCTCCAACCTCTTTCCTAAGGGAAAAAGTTCATGTCCCTGCTTAACAATACTTCCTCTGCCTTCCTACCCAGTATGGGGGTACCCAGTACAGCCTTGTGGTCTTCAACACAGTGGACTGCGCCCCGGAGTCCTACGTGCAATGCCACGCTCCCACCAGCAGCGCCTATGAGTTTGTCACCTGGCTTGATGGCATTAAGTGAGCTTTTCTCCACACTTTGGCTGGTTAGGGGAATCCTGAGGGACTGTGAAAGTGTTAGCTTGGGCTTGAGCTTCAGGATCGGTTCCCTCACACCACTCACTCTGAGTGAGTGAAGGAACTGTGAGGGTGATTGTGGTTTTGTTTCTAAGTCACTTGTGGGTTCCGTGTGCTCAGCAATGTTGCCATCTGGTTGTGGAATGGAGAAAACTTCCTGTTGGGCTGACTTGGTTGAGCTCCAATAGCTGCCTTATGTTCTGTATGTGTTTCTCCTTCTCTGTCCCCTCCTGCCCTGTTGTCTTGTCCTCTTTCAGATGGGGACTTGATGCCTGAAAGCAGAGGGTGGCGCTTAGCCAGTAGAGATCCCTCTAAGGTTTAGGTCAGAGTTTGATAGTTGCTACTGCAAGCTGAACTGTAGCAGCCTATTCACCAACTAAACTTTTAGACTCGAGTCCCTGACACACAGGACTTCATTCTTGCTGGTAGTATTTTTCATTTTTTTGTTTATTTTGTTTTGTTTTTTGGTACCCAGGATCAAACTCAGGACCTTGCTCTTGCGAGATACGCATGGTGCCACTGAGCTGAATCCCTGGCCCTGTGTTTTCTTTTGTTTTTTTGAGACAGGGTCTCCCTACGTAGTTGAGACTGACCTGGCACTCACTGTGTAGCCCAGGCTGGTCTTGAACTCACAGTGATCCTCCTGCCTCAGCCTCCTGAGTGCTGGGATTACAGACATGCGCCACCACACCCGGCATGTGTTTTGTTTTTTGAGTCTCCTATGTAGCCCAAGCTGACCTTGAACTCATGGTGATCCTTCTGCCTCAGCCTTCTAAGCACTAGAATTACAAGTGTGGGTGGTGCTCCACACCTGGGTGTTAGTAGTATTAAATTAGTTATCCATTGGTCCATAACAGGTTACCCCGAAGTAATGAATTCAGGAGTGGTGGTAGACGATTCAGCTCAGAATCTCCTGTGCACTTAGAATCAATAAGGGTTGGGCAGGGCGGGGCGGGGCCGGAGGCCTCACTGTGCTTGTGCCTGTTGGCCGGAGATCGAAGTTCCTTGTTGGCACCTGGCCTTCCTGAGTGACGGATCTGATATGGAGAGCAAGAGGAGGCCACCAGGCCCACTGTGGTGGTGTGTTGGAAGCCTCACGCCATCACTTCTGACATGTGCTGTTTGCTGTAGGAGTTTGCCCTGTTTTGGGTCAGAGGGGATCACGCCCTGTGGGGAAAACAGGAGATGGGATTTGGGGGGTCTCTCATGGGGCAGGCAACCCCCAGCCCATGGGATGTTTCGACAGTGAAATGAGGTGAGGACTGTACTTCAGGCTGTGCCTGGCACATAGGAAATGGCCTGTAAGCATTTCCCATATGTTTATGCCTCAGTTTCCTGGTTTGCAAATGGGTGGGTCTAAGCGTTTTGGGAAGAATCACAGGAGGAATTGTCTGTACTGTGCAGCACACAGGGTCTAGCTGCGGTCAGGCTTTGTTAAAAAGCAGCAGCGGTCAGTGGCTGCCCTGACTTTTAACACTTACGGACTGAATGTGGGTGCTGAGCACTTGCTGTGTTCTGGGTGTGTGCAGAGCCCACGATGGAAAACTTGACACCTGTTTCCTTTTCATAGTCTCTGTCTCGGCGTTTTATTGATTGCCTGAGATGAGGTCTTGGTGTCTTGCCCAGGCTGGTTCCCAGTTCCACCATCCTCAGCTTGCTGCAGTGTTTGTTTCATTCTGGAGCTGGCAACTGAAGCATCCTTGAGTTATAGATGGGTGCTTTACTCTGGGCTACATTCCCAGCCTTTGTAAGGATATTTTTGCCATCCTGCAGATTGAACCTAGCACTATTACCATTGAGCCACATTCCTAGCCTTTTTAATATTTTTCATTATGAGACAAGGTCTTGCTTAGTTGCTAGAGTTGGCCTCAAACTTGCAGTTTTCTTGCCTCAGTCTTCCAGAGTAGCCTGGATTATGAGTGTGGGCCACTAGGCCCAGGTTTTCTCACTCTCTTTTTTTTTTTTTTTTTTTTTGTTGTTGTTTGAGACAGGGTCTCATTATGTAGTTGGGACTGACTTGGAGCTCAATATGTAGTCCAGGCTGGTCTTGAACTCACAGCGATCCTCCTGCCTCAGCCTCCTGAGTGCTGGAATTATAGGTGTGTGCCACCAAGCCCGGCTTCAGGGTCTATTTTTTGAAGCAAAACTTTTATTGATACATTTTAGATATACCTAATTATAATATTTATCCTAGTGTTTGTACCTGTATATGATAATATCTTGCTGCTTTTTTTCCCATTCCCTCTCCTCCTTTCAACCCCTCTTCCCTTCCTTATAAAAGCTATGCTTCCATTTTTTCCTTCTATTTTCTTTTTTCCTTTGTCTCTTCTTTCCTTTCCCTTCTCCCTTTCTCTTGTTCCACTTCTCATTTGAACATTTTCTCTGCATTTCCCAGTGTCTATTATACATTTTGGATTTTATTCCACTTTCGGTTTCTCACACTGAAGAAACAATGCAATACACTTGTGTGTCCAATTTTTTTTTTTTTTTTTTTGAGACAGGGTCTCACTGTGTAGCTGAGACTGATCTGAAACTCAGTATGTAGCCCAGGCTGGTCTCGAACTCACAGTGATCCTCCTGCCTCAGCCTCCCGAGTGCTGGGATTACAGGCCTGCGCCACCACACCTGGCTCCTGTGTGTCCAATTTATCTCACTTAAGAGTATGGTCTCACGGGTTGGGGATTTAGCTCAGCGGTTCCAGTGCCTGCCTCGAAAGCCCAAGGGCCTGAGTTTGATCTTTGGCACCAAAAAAAAACAAAAAAAAAAAAAAAGAAGGGT
>NW_022900931.1:65148332-65173813 GCF_012274545.1 Fukomys damarensis
TGGTATCTTGGGTCCTTGAGCTTGCGAGGCAGGGGCGGAACCACAGCTAAATCGCTGGCCCCATCGGTACTGGGGATTGAACTCAGGACTTTGCACTTGCCAGGCAGGCACAGCACCACTGAGCTACATCCCCAGCCCCAAATGTATCCTTCTTTATAGCAGAGTAGTACCCCATTATATTAGAAAAACACATCTTTATCCACTGGTCAGTTGATGGGCATTTGGGCTGTTTCTAAGATTTAGCTAATACAAACTGTATCGCTATAAACATGGGTATGCGTATATCACTGTAGTATGATGCTCTTAATTCTTTCGGGAAGATACCAAATAGGGAAATAGCTGGGTTGAATGGAACCTTAAGTTAGTTTTTTGGGGAATCTCCACATTGATTTTCCGGGTGATTGGACCTGTCGGCACTCCCACCAACAGTGGAGAAGGGTTCCTGTTCCCCCACATCCCCTCCAGCATTTGCTATTGGTTGATTTCTTTCTTTTATTTTTTTGGGGGATGGAGGGTACTGGGGATTGAACTTAGAAATTCATGCTTGCGAGGCAGGCAGGGGAACCATTGAGCTAAATCCCTGGCCTTGTTTGATTTCTTGATAGTAGCCGTTCTTTCTGGAGTGAGATGGAATCTCAGCATTGTTTTATTTATTATTAATTTTTTTGGGTATCAGGGATCAAACTCAGTACCTTGCATTTGGGAGGTAGTCATTGTTTCAATTTGCATTTCTCTCTCTCTTTTTAAATACCAGCATTTATTTAGGCATTTACTTCATTTAATATTAAAATGTTAATTTTAATGTTAGTTCTTTTAAGTTTGATAACTCTCAGTAATACTTTAAACAAATCTATAAAACTAAAACATAAAATCCACTTATATATAAATAAAATATAAAATGACATACAAACAAAATTTTTGGTCATATTTGTATATTTTAACCTCATACAGTATATGGGTTTTTATGACTTCTAGCATACTCAACACATAAGTGTGTATTTATCAAAAAATGATATTACATAGTCTTTCTCTGTAGAACCCCTGTAACCTTAGTGATTAATTTGTTCCAGAATAAATTTACATGTTATCAAAACATACCTGTTGTGTGAAACTATCTTTACCTGACTCCGTTTTAACTTCCGACAGTACCACAGCATCTGCATTCATGACCCGCCTTCTCACTGCGTCCTCTCATGTTGCCGTTCTGTGCATAGATTTTCCTTTCTGTTTCATATTACGCTGTTATTCAGGGACAGCTGGGATTCCAGTTTAGGGTTAACTATTGTAAATCTAGTGTTCTGTATGCTGTACTCTTCAGCCCTCGCTCAGATGCTCAGGTCATATGCTGTTTTGTAGTTCTTGCTACTACCACCCTTCAACCATTTTCTGCCACTGGTTGCTCTGCCGTACAACAAATTAGCAATACAGTACAGAAGCCCTTCTATTCAAAGGGATACGTTCAAAGATCCCCAGTGAATGCCTGAAACTCTGAACAGTGTCACACCCTATATACACTCATATATACATATACATAACATGCAGATACATATACATAGAATCGACCAAAAAATGTATACAGCCTTCAGGAAAAGAAAAATAGTATGATGTTTTTTCAACAGATGGGGTTATCCTTAAATGGGGGACCCTAAAAGATGTCATATATCACAGAAAACGCACTACACTCCTGGTTAATTTGCATCTCTTGAATGACCAGTGATGCTTAACCTTTTTTTCATATATTTATTTCCTTTTTGTACTTTATCTGAGGAGTGTCTGTTCATTTTAGATGACCATTTCTGGATGTGTCTTTAAATTTGGGGCTCTAGGGTCGGGGATTTAGCTCTGGTTCTAGTGCCTACCTCGCAAGTGCAAGGGCCAGAGTTGTTCGATCCCCAGTACACCCCCCACAAAAAAGTATCTTTTTTTTTGTTTGTTTGTTTTTTGTTTTTTGAAACAGGGTCTCACTATGTAGTTGAGACTGATCTGGAACTCACTATGTAGCCCAGGCTGGTCTCGAACTCACAGCAATCCTCCTGCCTCAGCCTCCTGAGTGCTGGGATTACAGGTGTGTGCCACCACGCCAGCAACAAAAAAACTAACAACATTACAAGATCCCAATAATGAATGTAACTGTACTGTATACCTAAAGTGTACTAATAAACTCAATGAGGAAAAAATAAATAATTTGGGGACTCTGCTTTTTTTTTTTACTTTTTTATATATACTAGATAGTAGTCCTTTGTCTGAAGAACAGCTGGCAAAAATTTTTTCTTTCCCTGAGGGTTGTCTCTTCACTCTTGTTAGTGGTTTCTTTTTCTGTGCAAAAGCTTTTTTTTTTTTTTGGTACCAGGGATCGAAGTCAGGTGGTTTTGCTTGCAGGGCAGGCGGAACCACTGAGCTAAATCCTTGGCCAAAAGCTTTTTAATAAGTAAGATTTAATTGATTCTTTGTGATATTTCTCATGTGATCGGGTTATAAAGTCATTGCCTACACCAGTGTCTTCAAGAGTTCTACCTATTCTGGGCATGGTGGGGCACACCTGTAATTCTAGCATTCAGAAGGCTGAGGCTGGAGGTTTGCTTAGAGTTTCAGGTCAGCCTGGGCTGCGTGATGAGTTCAAGGCCAGCCTGAACTACAAAGGGAGACCCTGCCTTAATTAAAAAAAAAAAAAAAGTTCTACCTATTCTGTCTTCCAGCAGATACAATGTTTCTGTTTTTAACATTTACATCTTTGATCCATTTAAATTTGAGTAGTGCAAGATGAAAGATAGGGGCCTAGTTTTAATCTTCAGCATGTGGAAAGCCAGTTTTTCCAGCACCATTAATAAAGAGGCTTTCTTCCAGTGAAGATGTTTGGCTCCTTTGTCAAAAATAAGGTGGCTGAGTATGTTTGTAGGTGTTTTTGCATCTTCTAATCTGTTCCATTGATCCTCAAGTCTGTTTTTTGTTTTTTTGTTTTCCCCCAGTACAATGCTGTTTTTACCACAGTTGCTTTGTAGTGTACTTTCACTTGATCATAGCCAAAAGGCCAAGAGGCAATTGTAGTATACGTTCAAGTCAGGGATTGTGATGCCCCTGCTTGCCTTTGTTACCCAGAATTGCTTTTGGTATTCTAGGTCTCTTCTGGTTCCAAATGAATTTTAGGATTGTTTTCTCTAATTCTGTAAGATATGCTCTTGGTTTTGATGAGGATTACATTAAATCTGTGTAACAGTTTTGGAAGTATGGCCATTTTCACAAGTTGGTTCTTCCTACCCAAGAACAAGGGATATCTTTCCATTTTCTAATATCCTCTTCGATCTCCTTTTCAGAGTACTATAGTTTTCCGTGTAATGGTCTTTTACATCTTTCATTAGATTAATTCCTAGGTATTTCTCTATTTCTCTCTCTCTCTCTTTTTTTTTTTGTGGTACTGGGGACCAAACTCAAGACCTTGTGGTTGCAAGGCAGGCATGGTGTCACTGAGCTAAATTCCCCGCCCCCCCTTTTTTTTTTTTTTTTTTTTTTTTTTTGTGATACTGGGGATTGAACTGGGGACCTTGTGTTTATGAGGCAGGTGGCAGAACTGCTGAGCTAAATCCCTGGGCCCCCAGCTTTTGATTTTTGGGTGTTGATTTTGTATCCAGCTAAACTACTGAATTTGTTTATTAAATCTGGAAGTATTTTGGTGGAGTTTTTGGGGTTTCCTATGTAGAGCATCATGTCATCGGCAAATAATGATAATTTTACATCTTCCTTTCCTATCCTTATTCCTTTTCTTTCTCGTCTTATTTCTTTGGCTAATGTTTCCAGGACAGTATGAATAAGAGTGGACATCCTTGTCTTGTTTTTGATTTTAGAGTGAAAGCTTTCAGTTTTTATCCACTTAGTATTGTGCTGGCTGTTGGTTTGTCATAGATGGCTTTTATCAGATTGAGATAAAGTCTATTCCAATTTTCTGTAGGCTTTTTCCTTTAATCCTGAATGGGTGTTGAACTCCAGTGGGCGTTGTCGAATGCTTTTTCTGCATCTATTGAGATGCTCGTGTGGTTTTTGTCCTTGGCTCTGATGATACAGTATTTTACATTTGTTGATTTGTCTATGTTGAACCATCCCTGCATCCCTGAGATCAAACTTACTTGGTCATGGTGTATGATTTTGATGATTTGCTGCATTTCTGTTTGTCACTATCTTAGTGAGGATTTTTGCATCTATGTTCATTAGAGAGATCCATGCCCAGCTTCCTCTACCCCACTAAATTGGGTACCAGATCCCAAAAGGCATGGCAATCAGAAATGTCTCAGTGCACTTTCCGATTTCCCCTGGAGGACAAAATTTACTCACCCCCCCCTTTTTTTTGGTACCAGGGATCAAACTTGGGACCTTGTGCTTGCGAGGCAAGTGGTGGCATCACTGAGCTAAATCCCTGGCCCCAAATTTACCCCTTTTTATATCCACTGACTTAGATTTTCTTGAGAATGGAACAACATTAAATGGGGTCTTTGAGACCTGATCCACATCTGGTTTCCCTCAAGTCCCTAGCACCCCTTGCACACCAGCATGGGATTAGGTACAAAAGAGGATGCAGGAAAACTGTGTTAGGTAAGTGAATGAGTGCCCAAAATGCCTTTCATAGTGGTTACTTAGCTAAACTCCTGCGCTACTTTCATGGTCCTAACTCACGTCTTCCATCTGAGAAATGGTCCTGTATTTCTTCTGTAAGCAGCCACTTTTTCCCTCCTCCACTGCTGTGTTCCCTCTCAAAGCCGCACACCTCTAGACTGCATCTGTCCAGGTCCTGAGTATTTCTCCTGCTGTTTGCTTCTGACTGGGACTTGGGAACCAACAGGCCTTACGAGACCTTGCCTGGGTAAATGAATGAGTGGAAACTACAAGAAATATAATTATCAAGAAGCCAAACCTCCAGTGAGTGTTGAATGTTAGGAAATGCAGTTAAACTCTTAGAAAATTCTTCCAGCGTTGTGACTCACCCCTGTAATCCCAGGACTCTGGAAGCTGAGGCAGGAGGATTGCTTCGAGTTTGAGACCAGCTGTCTCAAAAAATAAATAAAAGAAAATTCTGCTGCAGTTCAGTGTGGTATACACCTAAATCCTAGCATTCTGGGAGGCTGAGGCAGGAGAATTGAGAGTTTGAACTTCCTTAATTTAGTGACTTAGTAAGACCCTGTCCCAAAATAAAAAATAAAAAGAGTTTGGAGTGTATCTCAGTGGTAGAGTGTCCCTGGGTTCAATCCCCAGTGTGACAAAGAAAAAAAAAAAGGGAAATTCTGACCACCGTGGGGAAGAGGGAGCTGCTATCCAGGCACCTGAATCCTGTGTCCAGCCCACCTCTTAACTCAGTGTTCTGTACCTGGAACCACATAAAAGCTAGCTGTGTTCTCAGTGTGGAGTCTTCCAGATCAGCTGATAAATGTTGTCAGCCATTGTGTGCTGTTGCCCAAGGTCACTGTTTTGATCCGGGCTTGTGTCAAGTGTCTGACATTCCAGAGTGTGCAGCGGGACTACAGGTAAGCAGCCCTTTTTCACACCAGAAGAAACCTTGTCTTCTCCTGAGAGGTTTCAAATTTAAGGAGGAGGCATGCTTTCTTTTTGTTGATGTGTCCTTGCTTTCAGCTTTGGGAAGATTTTCTTCTGCATTTCCTTTCTTAGCAGCTAGCAACTTAGGATCTGAAAGAATAGAGGTGGACAGAAAATAGACCAGAGGGTCTCCCCCTGTAGCTTTATGGCAGCCAGTTTGTTGTTTGTTTATTCATTCAACATATTTGTGTGTGAATGACACCAGAGTTGTCAGTAGGTAGGAGACAAGCAAGGTATGCCTCTCTGTGGTTCTGTGTTTGGGTGGGTGCTGCGCTGGCTGGCTTGCAGGAAGCTCTTGGGTAGGACTGGCTGCTGTTAGGTCCTGGCCTGTTCTGACACTGCGCCTCCAGAAGGTGACAATGGGTAGGATAAATGGGGACAGGTTCCAGGGTGAGCCAAGTACTGAGACTCATTGCCTCCATTACCCAGGGTGCTTCATTTTCAGAATTTTATTGGTGGGGGGATACTGGGGATTGAACTCGGACCTTGTGCTTTCGAGGCAGGCAGTGGCACCACTGAGCTAAATCCCCGGCCCCTCAGGGAGCTTTATTTTATTTATTTTTTTACCCTGCAGGAGATTGAACCCAGGGCCTCAGGTTAGGCAAGTGCTCTACCGCTGAGCTATATATCCTTAGCTCTTACGATGAATCTTAGTCCCAAGTAAACTCAAACATAAATAAGAATGGGGTTGGGGCATATGTTGATGGTGTGTTTGCTGAGCATACTGAAGGCCTTGGTCTGATCCCCAAAAGTGCAAAATAAATAAACAAGGGGGGGAGATTGTTATAGAAGGAAGCAGTAAGTGACACACAGAGAGGTGCAGAATGGAAGTAAAATAACAAATTTACTTGTTGATAAGGGTGATCGCACATAAACCATGCCTGGGTCAACAACGCCCTGGGTTACAACTCCTCTTTTTATAGGGTTTACAACCTTGATCTCATTCTTGTGGTTACATTTTATTCTCTCAGTTCACATTACCAAACAAATCATGGACACAAGACAGTTAACTTTCAACCCAGATGTAGCAATTCTTTGTGGTTCAGGGAGTTTACCTTGAAGATTCACCTAGCTAGCCTAGCCCAAAGAAGCAGGTGTTCAGGGTCAGGAAAGCAAATGTTAACAATGGTGCTTTTGATCTTGACACTTTTACAATCATGTGGTTTACAGAACTTCGGAGCTCAGGGTATTGATGTACTCTGTTATCTCAGGATGAGACCGGATGCGTCATTTAGTAGTTACGCCTCCGGTGTCTGTTAATTCTGAACTCAACAAAGCACACTGCTGTTAGACCCAGCAGAAGCCATTTTTTATTGTAATACTTTATAGGTTTTTGATATTTATAAAAGTTTCCCTATCATAATCAGTGATATTTAAGCTATATTTTGGATCATATTTTAGTTCTGCTCCCCATTTTCAGATTTTTCTCATTTGTTTGACCGTATTTGTTACATGTCTTTCATGCAGCTGGTAGTCTAACTTACCATTGAGTTCAATAAGAAAAAAGAAAGCTTCAGGGCAGGGGTTTAGCTCAGTGGCCCCGATTTTTAAAATGTTGAGATGGTCTTGCTAAACTTTGCGGACTGGCCCTGAACTTGTGATCTTCCTGCTTCAGCCTCCTGAACAGCTGGGATTATAGGCATGCAACACTATGCAACCCCCCACCCCCTTAAAACAGTCTTAACTATGTAGTGAAGGCTGGCCTTGAATTTACTATGTAGCCCAGTCTGGCCTCAAATATTCAGTGATCCTCCTGCCTCAGCCTCCCAAGTCCTGGGATTATAGATGTGCGCCACCCTGCCTGGGAAAGATAATTATTTTAAAGTATATAATTTGATAGCCTTTATATGTTTGCAGTGTTGTGTAGCTACCACCTCTGTTTAATTCTAAAACATTTTCATCATCACACTGAGCATAGTGGTGCACACCTGTAATTCTAGCACTCAGGAGGCTGAGGCAGGAGTATCACCTGAATTCAAGACCAGCTTGAACTACGTAGCAAGACTGGGTCTCAAAACAAACAAATGAAAAACAACCAGAAAAGGGGGGCAGAGGAAAAAAAGTGCTTCTCATCACCTCAGCTCCAGGGGAAGGACTTGGCTTGAATCTCATAAAGGCCTGAGACAGTTAGGGTTTGATTTCTCTTTTAGCAGGAAGCTGGACAGCAAGCTGGGTATAGGGTAGATTTATTCAATGGAGTCTACCTATTGCTGTGTCTTTAAAGTACCTGTTCAGAATAGTCTTGCATTGAGAAAGAGGGCTGGGTGCCAGTGCCCTGAGGGGCAGTAGGATTCTGGGGCCCTAAGCTGCAGTGCTGAATGGCACCAGAAGGGACATGGGCAGGGAGACAGGGCCTGGCCGTCTCAGCGCTTTCCACCTCGGTGCTATCAGTGTGTGGCAGGCAGTGACCGAGGGTACATTGTAAAGACGGCTCAGGTGACTCAGACTCCCTCTCTGAGGGCTGTACGGGCCAGGCGGGGGTGGGAAGTGGGTAGCCATGGCATCAGATGACCTGTGGCAGTTCAAGCGAGCTTCCTGGAGAGGGTAACGCCACACTGGGCTGGTGACGCAGGACAGATCATTTGGGTTTCTTTCTCTCTCTTTTTTTTTTTTTTTTTTTATAAATTTTATCCCCCCCCTGCCAAGGTTGGATTTCTAAGCCAGAGTGGGGCTGTGGTCCGGGGGATATGACTACAGAGACCTAGAGGTCAGATACGTTACAGGGCATGCAGGACACGGGTGTGGGCTGAGGCTGTGGGTTTACTCCACCTTCACAGGGCCCAGATCCTGCTGGTCATGGGTTTGTGGCCAGCTTCACTTGTGCTTGTTGAAAGCCCTGGGTGTGGTTGGCTTTGTTTCTTTTTTTGTTTTTGTTTTTGTTTTTGCTTTTGGTACCTGGGGTCAAACTCTGGATCTTGCTCTTGCGGGGCCGGTGGTGGCACCACCGAGCTAAATCCCCGGCCCTTGTTTCTTGTTTATTTAGTGCATGTTTTCCTGTGGCCTCCCATATGGTGATTGTAGTGGTCAGGGCTGGGAACAAGAAAAGTCTCCAACCTCACTCCTGCTCTTGGGAACACGGGGGCAGACACAGATGCTGAACCACAGTTCAGGGGGCCGGGGCCTCCCATCTCCACACACATCCCCTCTGGCAAAGTCAGTTTCAAGGGTGGTGGCAGTAGGTGCTGGAGTACAGGCCTTTCCTGGGCCATTTCCTGGGCAACCTTAGGACTTGCCTGCAGATCAGATGCAGGGCAAGAAGGAATGATTGATTGATTGATTGATTGGGAGATTCCTACACTGGTGCAGCAAAACATGGGGACTGCGTTAGAGAAACAGAGCTCTCCTGACGCACAGCTTTGAGGCCGGAGGTCCAAGGTCAGGGTGCCAGCAAGGCCAGGATCCCTCTGCAGCCTGGAGGGGAAAGGTCATTCCTTGTCTCGGTCATCTGCTGGTGGCCCCGGCCATGCCCTGCCTTAACAGCAGTGTCACCAGTCTTCACAGGGCCACCATCCTCTTCCACGTGTGCCCCTCTCTGTCCACTTTCCTCCTTCATAGACACCAGTCTCACTGGCTCGGGGACCCTCGTACCCTCAGCTTACTTACCGCTGTGATCTTGGAGAGATTGTTTCCAGTAAGGTCACCCTTTGAGGTACTGAAGATTAGGGCCTTAGCCTGTCCTTAGGGAGCACACGTTTCAAGCTACAGCATGGTGGGTGGGCAGAGGAGGCTCTGCCCTTGGCTGGTGAGGTCCTTGGCAGCTTTAAAGATGGAGCGGACAGCCCAGAGAGGAAGGGACAACAGGAGAGTGCACAGGCGGCAGTCACACCAGGACCGGGACAGAGCGCAGGGCCTAGGCTTGGGGTCTCCCGTCCTCACTCTCAGGATAGATCAGGGAACTCACCAGTGTCCCAGGGCTGGTGGGGGGCAGGATGGAAGCAGGCTCTTGGTGGTGGCTGGGCCAGGTGATGACTATGGGGCTGACTGCCTGGCCTCTGGCAGGTTCATGGGCGGCGGCGGTGAGAGCTGCAGCCTCATTGCAGAAGGCCTCAGCACAGCACTGCAGCTCTTCGATGACTTTAAGAAGATGCGTGAGCAGATGTGAGTGTAGCCTGCCGCATGGTGCCACTTCACATGTCCCCTGCCTGCTGTGTGACCAACAGCAAGTCCTCCAGGCCCTTGGTGTTGTCAGTTGTAAATTGGGGCATTGGTCCTGACTTTATGGGGTGCAGGGGTAAATCTCAGCTCTGCTAGGGCTGGATCCCTTCTCAGGCCCTGCTGGTGCCCATTCCATGTCTTTTCTTTTGCCCTGCAGTGGCCAGACACATCGAGTCTGCCTCCTCATCTGCAACTCACCGCCGTACCTGTTGCCTGCTGTCGAGAGCACCACGTACTCGGGGTACACAACTGAGAGCCTTGTGCAGGAGATAGGGGAGGTAAAGACTCCTGGCCTGAGAGAGGAGGCTGGGCCTGGACCCCGGGTCTGAGGGAGGAGGCTGGGCTTGGATCTCCGGGTCTGAAGGAAGAGGGTCAGAGCCTAAACTCCTGGGTCTGTGTAGGTTAAGAGGGAGTTAGGGTCTGGACCCCTGAGTCTAAAAGGAGAGCACTGGGGCCTAGACTGCTGATTCTGAATTGCTGGATCTAGCGAGGAGGGCTGGGACTTGGACCCCTGAGTAATCGTGGATTGTACGTGTGGCTCTTATGTCTGTCAAAACAACCATTGCCCAAATCCCCTGGGCATCGAGTCCCCATTCTCACCATTGCGGTGGCTGCTTGGGAACCCACTGCAGTGTCCTGCGGAGGGGTGCTGTGCTGACACTTGCCCTCTCCTGCAGCGTGGGATTCACTTCTCCATCGTGTCCCCTCGGAAGCTTCCTGCCCTGCGGCTTCTATTCGAGAAGGCCGCCCCTCCAGCGATGCTAGAGACACTGCAGCCGCCAGCAGATGTGAGCCAGGACCCGAGGCACATGGTGTTGGTGCGCGGGCTGGTGCTGCCCGGTAAGGCCCGGGCACAGTGTGGTGGGACAGGGCAGGGTTCAGGTGTCTTCCCTGCTCTCTCTGACCTAAATTCTGGATTTTCTTCCCTCCTCTGCCTCTTCTTGTGGGCGCCTGGCCATTGTCCTGGTCTTAGTTGGGGGTGGCTCGGCCCCAGGCCCCCTCCAGCCCAAGCAGCAGGTGCCTCTACCACCCGCACCACCCTCGGGTGCTACGCTCTCGGCTGCACCTCAGCAGTCCCTGCCCCCTGTGCCGCCACAGTACCAGGTATGGATGTCATCAGGGAGGGACTCAGGCCTGGGCCTTGTAGGAGGCGTCTCCTCGTGACAGAGTTCAGTGAGCACTGGGACGTGTGGGGTGAAGGAGTCCCCACGGGACATCAGAAAGGTGGGACTGTGGGTGTTGAGGTGCAGTCTGTGGGTGCAGTGCGGGGGCCGTGCCCGGGGGCCCCGTGCACACCAGCCCTTCCTTCCTTTTCCAGGTTCCCGGGAACCTGAGTGCAGCGCAAGTGGCCGCCCAGAATGCGGTGGAGGCTGCCAAGAACCAGAAGGCTGGACTCGGCCCCCGCTGTGAGTCCCAGGGTAAAACGGTAGGGTGGTAGGTTCGGGGAGGGTGAAGGACTTGCTGTGCATGGCTCCCTACTTGTTCCTCCATTCTCCCACAGTCTCGCCCATCAACCCTCTCCAGCAGGCTGTTTCAGGAGTGGGACCCCCCTTCAGTCAGGCCACGGCCCCAACATTACCCCCAGGGCCTCCTGGTGCCACCAAGGCACCTCCTGCCTCCCAGCCCAACATGGTCTCCACGGTGGCGCCTGGCCCGGGCCTGGCCCCCACCGCACAGCCCGGGGCACCATCCATGGTAGGTACCAGCGAGGAGAGTGGGTAGTGCCATTTGACCTCCGGGCTCGGGGCAGCATTGGCGGTCTGGGGCCTCAGGCTCACAGTGCACGTGAGGTGAGAGGGCCGGGGCAGAATCTCAGGAACCCAGGGAGCCTGGGAGGCCTCGTGTCCTATAGTGCTCGGGCACTGACGCTCCCTACCTCTGCTGAGCGGTGCTGGGCTTGTGTGGAGTCGGCCCCTCCCACTCCTCTTCCTTCTCGGCAGGCGGGCACAGTGGCCCCAGGTGGTGTCAGTGGTCCTTCCCCGGCCCAGCTCGGGGCGCCAGCCCTCGGTGGGCAGCAGTCAGTCTCCAATAAGCTCCTGGCCTGGAGCGGGGTGCTCGAGTGGCAGGAGGTGAGTGGGTCACAGCTCCCTTGGGCAAGTGAAGCTGAGGGCCTCAGAACCGTGGATCTGTGGCTCAGGACCAAGGTGGGGTTAAATGTGGTGACCACTGGGCTTAGTGGTCACTCCTGTAATCCCAACGCTCGGGCGGCCGAGGGAGGAGGAGCCCAACCTGGGCAATTCAGGGACTCAGCTGAGACCCTATCTCAAAAAGATTAAAAGAGCCGGGGATGTAGCTCAGTGCAAAGTAAGTTGTGTTGAGGTAAAGAACCCAGGAAGACCGTGGTTGTGGCCCCTGGAGGATAGTGGGTTAAGGGATTCAGGGCCAGAGGAGGAGCCCCTGGTTTTGTAACCCGGAGGCCAGAGAGGTTGGGGTTCGTGAAGAGGGGGCATCTTGAGCCTGGGGGCCACCAGGGTGAGGCAGGAGCAGGCAAGGCCTAGGCTGGGGCCCCTCTCTGTGACTCACCTTCTTCCCCCTCAGAAACCAAAGCCCGCCTCAGTGGATGCCAACACCAAGCTGACCCGCTCCCTGCCCTGCCAGGTCTATGTGAATCATGGAGAGAACCTGTAGGTGGCCTTTGGGGGCGGGGAGGGCTGGGGTCCACTCCCTCTTGACCCTTGTCCTCATGTTGTTCCCCAGGAAGACAGAGCAGTGGCCACAGAAGCTGATCATGCAGCTCATCCCGCAGCAGCTGCTGGTGCGTAGCCTGAGGGGCCCCATCCAACCTCCCTGAGCTCCCTGACTCTGTCCCCTCCTCCCTCCCCACATGGTGTCCACGGTGTCTCCACAGACCACCTTGGGCCCTCTCTTCCGGAACTCGAGGATGGTGCAGTTCCACTTCACCAACAAGGACCTGGAGTCCCTCAAAGGCCTCTACCGCATCATGGGCAATGGCTTTGTGAGTGCTGGGTGGGCAGGGGCTGCCTCTGTCCTGCCGACTCTGACCAGAGCCCCTGGCGAGGGATGGAACCCAGGGCCTTTGCCCCTACTCTGCACGAGCCTGGAGCTGCTTTGACGCTTGGTGGGCTTCTGGAGCCTGGGCTCCTCACTTTTCTCCCAGACCTTTGCTTTTATCCTGTAATAGTGTGAAGCTGAGGCGTGTCACAGAGTGTGTGGAGCGGTTAGGAGGAGGCCATCGATTCTGATAGGGACACTGGGGGGTGGATTCCTGGGGCTGCCTGAGCATGCTGCTCCCAAGTGGGGGCTTACTCCTGAGATGCGGGTGGGGGGGTCGAGGTGAGCGTGTGGGCAGCATGAGGGAGACTCGCACTGCCTGTCCTCCCCATGCCTGCTGCAGCCCCGCAGGCTGTCTTCCCAGTGTCAGAGTCGTCACATGGTGCTCTGTGTGGTCTTTGTCCACGTCCCAGGGACCACCTCGAGGAGTCTCTCACACGCTGCCCTTGCCACAGAGACTGTTGTGCTGGGCTGTAAACGCTGGTTATCTTATACAATCCCGGTCCTGCTTGGGGACTGATGGGGCGGCTCTCACACAGCGGCCGTGACTGTTGTCATCGGGAAGTATGGCTGGATGGGCCTGGCTCAGCTGGGGCCCTGCTGGGACTCAGTCCACAGTGTGCATGGCCCAGTGCCACAGCTTTTCATTTCCTGGACTTAGCAGCTGGGTTCCGACAGGGCGGTTCTCGTAGCCGGAGCCATTGTGTGCACAGTGCCGAAGTTGGGTGAGGAAAGAGGCGTTGCCATGAACCTGCCATTCCTTGGGAAACAGAATCTTCCTGGGCCTGGCTGGCTGGGCTGCGGTGATTTGCACCCTGGTGCCTGGGCATCACAGCCTGCATAACCTGGCTCCTCTCGGGGGAACTGGCAGTCAGTGCCGGGTAGGCCAGCTAGCAGCTCTGCCTCAGATGGGAAACCGAGGCTCAGAGAAGAGAGGCCATGAGGTCCACTCCCCATCCCGCTGTGAAGCGTTATGTGCAGCTGCCTTCAGATGACCACAGTGACTGTCACGCTTCCTGAGGGTGGCGCCTCGGGCAGGGCCGTTGGGTATCGCACGTCCTTGGGTCACAGCAACTGCGTGATGTTGGTGCTGCTTTCTCAGTTCCCACTGCGGGGAACCAGGCACCTGGTGGAGGGTTGTGAGGGTGTGGCCATAACTGGGTGCTCAGGCCTGTCACTACTGCTTATCACATGCCTTTGGGCCCCTCCCTCAAGGCTGCATCCCTCCCGATGGCCTTTCAAGTGCAGCCTTGGTGTGTGGTAGCCAAGGAAACAAGACCCGGGGGATGGTGGTCCCAGTCAGAATTGTACACTGCCCCTGGGTGGGCCCTTGCTTTCTTCCCTGTCTTTCAGCTGTTGGCACAAGCTAGTCTTGCCCTGCCCTCTGGGACCTTGACTCACCCCTGAGCCGCACCTTCTGTCTCTGGGGCAGCCCCAAAGCAACCCTGCTTTCATCTTCCTACAGTGGAAACCCTGCCATCCCTGTGTGGGGCTTCTGGAGCCTTCTTGGTTGGACCTCAGGCGCCCTGTCTGTCTGTCCATCTGCAGGCTGGCTGCGTGCACTTCCCCCACACGGCCCCGTGCGAGGTGCGTGTGCTCATGCTCCTCTACTCGTCCAAGAAGAAGATCTTCATGGGCCTCATCCCCTATGACCAGAGCGGCTTCGTCAACGGCATCCGGCAGGTCATCACCAACCACAAGCAAGTCCAGCAACAGAAGCTGGAGCAGCAACGCGGGGTGAGCCCGTCCCTACCAGCACCTGCCCAAGCTGAGCACGTCCTCCCTTCCCATGCCTGACCTGCCCCTCTCTCCCTATGCAGATGGGTGGGCAGCAGGCACCCCCAGGCCTGGGCCCTATTCTGGAGGACCAAGCGAGGCCTTCGCAGAATCTGGTGAGGACAGAGTGCTGGGTCGGGACAGGGTGGGACAGCCCCGGAGGATGTCTGTCAGTGCCCTGTTCTGTGAGGTGGAGGGCTATGGGTTCTCTGACTTCTCCCTCGTCCTCATCTCTCTTCCCAGCAGCTTCAGCTCCGCCCACCACAGCCCCAGCCTCAGGGTACCGTGGGGGCATCTGGGGCCACTGGACAGCCCCAGCCCCCAGGTACCACCCAGGCCCCCCCTGGTGCCCCCCAAGGCCCTCCTGGAGCTGCCCCTGGCCCACCTCCTCCTGGACCCATCCTTCGGCCCCAGAACCCTGGGGCCAACCCCCAGCTTCGGAGCCTGCTTCTCAACCCGCCACCGGTGAGATTTGGGGGTAGGGCAGCTGGTCCTGACCCCAGCGATTCTGATCCTTTTGTTTGGGGGAGAGAGGTGATCTTTGGTCAGTGGGTGTGATGGACTCCCCACAAGGGCTTCCAGCAATCCCACCTTTAGGTTATGGGGGCTTCTGCTAAGGTCTTGGAAGAAAGACCCCCAAACCTCAGGCTGAGACTTTCAGGAACCCTTAGGCAGTGGCAGGATGGTGGGTGTGGCAGGGCTTCACCATGGCCTCTGAGCCTTGCTCTGTGTTCCCCCAGCCCCAGAGTGGGGTGCCCCCGCCCCAGGCCTCCCTCCACCACCTCCAGCCACCAGGGGCTCCTGCGCTTCTGCCCCCACCGCACCAGAGCTTGGGGCAGCCCCAGTTGGGGCCCCCACTCCTGCACCCGCCACCCGCCCAGTCCTGGCCCGCTCAGCTTCCCCCACGGGCTCCGATGCCAGGTAAGGGAGCTCCAGGGGTGGGCAGGTGGCTGGACCGAGCAGCCCAGCAGCCCCTGGACAAGACTGCCAAGGCCAAGGGTTCTCCCTGTGGCCATCGGGGGGCTCCCTGGGCTACTGGGAAGTGCCTCCCACAGGATCAAAGATCTAGAGGGCAATAACTTCCCACGATCTTCTCCATGTCTTGGGGGTGCTGGAAAACGTAGTCTGGGCCAGAGAAGTAGTGTGGGGAAGGGCTCCCAAAGCCTCTGGGGAAACTTGGTAACCGCTGGGGTCAGCAGGCACCTCTGAGGGGACCCCAAGGCTTCCTAGGAAATGGAGTGCCGTGGGCTCCCAGTGGAGAGAGAAAGCAGGCCCAGGGTCCTCCACGGCCCCAGGGACTACTGGGAGATGCAGTCCTTCCCCACTGCTCCCCAGGTCAGATGCTGCTGAGCGGGGGTCCCCGGGGCCCGGTCCCCCAGCCGGGCCTGCAGCCCAGCGTCATGGAGGACGACATCCTCATGGATCTCATCTGAATCCCCAGCACCCAATAAAGTTCCTTTTAACACACGCCCCGGCTCCCATCACTGACATCCCCCAGGACTGGGCAGGAGCACACCCGGTCATCTCTGTCCTTGTTCTTGCTTCTGCAGACTTCCCTGAGGCCCCAGGCTGGGTGGCGCTGGGCCTCGTGGTGTCAGGCCGTGTGTTGCAGCTGGTTCTCAGGGAGACTCGTCAGGAGGCGGGTGTCAGGCAGCTAGCGTGCAGGACCGGTGCTCTCGTGGAGACTGCAGAGGAACTGGGGGAGCCCAGGAAGGGCTTCAGATCCAGCCAGACTCTGTGGAGTCTGGAGAGAGAAGCAGCAGTTAGCGGGGTCGAGGGACAGGTCCCCAGGAGCAGACAGGGACTTGGCACCTGAGGAGAGGGCAGGGGCAGAGCCCGACAGCTGGAGGGCTGGGCAGGTGCCACTTCCCTGGTTGGTAGCTCGAAGCTTGTCCTGGGGGTCCAGGGCCATGGGGGCCAGTGTGGGTGAAGGTAGATGGCGAGTGCCGGCGGCCCAAGGGACGTCCAGGTGCTGGTGCCATGTTGGAGCTCAGGACGTGACCTTAGGGATAGCGTGCTTGGTTAGAGCCCCAGGGCTGGATGAGGTGCCCAGGAAGAGCACAGGCTCTGGGCCCTTGTTGGAGATGGCCCTTCTGGGGCTGTGGACAAGGTGGACAGTTCAGCTGTCCCTGAGGGAAGACCTGGCAGCAAATATGGCCGAGACACAGTGAGATGAGGGCCCTGCAGGACGTCCTCCGAGACGTCCGGGGACGGCAGGTAGCAGGCAGTGCCCCCATGTGCAGGGCAAGGTGTCTGTCATGGGACTGGAGGTGAGTGTTGCTCAGCGTGGTCCGCGCCTGGACCACCGCCCTCCAGGCTTGGGATTCAGGGCCATGGGCCCGGCCCAGGAGAGAGGTTGCAATTTGGTGGCCCATGGGCCACTCTGCAGGTGAGCTTTGTTTGGCCTTCTCTGTGTTAGCATATGTGGTCCTCTTTCCTCATGAGGTAGTTGTGTCAACCGGGTTAATTCACGCACACAGAGACGTGCACTCTGCAGTCTTGGCTCCTCTGGATCCGTTGGAAGGTCCGGCCCCCGGGCCTGCCCTATGCTCGGCTCCGAGGGCCGGAGCTGCCCTTCTGGCGGGGTGTGTGCTCTCCATTCGCCACAGTTCCCACCACCCCTCCCACTTCCCCACCGCCTTGGCATGGGGCTGGCACTGTGGTTGCTCCTTGGTAGCGTTCAGAGACAAGTGAAATCTTTCTTGTACCCATGTCTCTACCAAAAGCGGCAAAACGAAAGAAAGAAGGAGAGGGCCGTGTGTTTCGAGAAAAATGGGAGCGAGACTATTTCTTTGTGGAAGTGAAGAGCATGCCTACGTGTCTAATATGCAAAAAAATCGTGTCTGTGTTGAAAGAGTACAACCTGAAGCGCCACTATGAGTCCAGGCACAGCAAGAGCTACGACCAGTACACAGAACAGACCCGGGACGCCATCCTCAGCGAACTGAAAAAGGGCCTCAAGTGTCAGTAGGCTCGCTGTGCAGAGAGGAAGAGACGTGGAAAAACGACTGGGCATTAAAACTGTGAGCTCATCCAAGAGCAGTGGTGTGTTGTGAACAGAGACACGTGCCGTCCAGACACGAGTCTGCGGGCATTTGCATCACGGGGTGATCATAAACTAGAGGCTTCACAAGTCCAGTTGCCTGAAAGTCGAATCAGTTGTGGCCTTTTCTGTCGCTGCTCATAAACTTACACCCGGTTAGCTTTATTTATTTGTGGTGTTGAGAATTTTGATGTGACCGAAGAAGTCTGTGACGTGGTACCAAGGCAGGCCCAACACTGGGAAATGAATGACTGTATTGAGAGAAATAAGTCACACACACACACACACACACACACACACACACACCCTGGTCAGACCGCTAAGCACAATTACAGACAGTTGGAGTAACTGTCGCAGGATTTGTCCACGCACCTCCATCCAAAGTGGCAGTGCTTGGCAAGGATGGAGGAGTCACGTCTTGACCTGTCACCTCCATCGAGCGGCTTTGAGAAGCCAAAGGGGCACCACGAATGCCTGCGATGTTTCGCTCCTGTGAGTTAGCTGTGGGCATGGTGATCGTGGCTTGAAGTGAAAGCCGGTTCCCTGAGGAGGTGGCCAGAGGCTTCTGAACACTGAACACAGCTCCTCAGGGACAGCCCCAGTGGCCCGGGCTGGCAGATGGGAATGCACTGGCCAGACATAATGTGACTCCTTTCCCTTTGCTGCAGTTGATTTCCAGAAGAGAGAGGTGGCCTGGACTGTAGTCACCAGATGATGGGGTCAGAGGCCAATCCCAGACTCACCGCACCCGCTTTGTATGACAATGAACTAACACTGTTTGCCACTGTCGGTTGGCCTTGCTGTTGCTCTGTGACTGCAGACCACAGTAGTAGTTGGACCGCAGGGCAGAGGGCTCTGGTCCTAAAGGCAGTGTTTTGGGAAGATGGCGAGATTCCAGTCCATCTGGTAATTGTCCTGAGTGTTTGTGTCTGGGCACACACGCTTGCGTGAACGGCCGGCTGTTTTCCATTAGGGACCTGAATCAAGTGAAGTTCACTCCCCATGGAAGGAGTCAAGGTTGAACTCCCCCCTGCCCATCCTGTTGCGCCTGTCCTCCAAGACCTGACTCCGATGTTTTGGTGTGGAAGAGGAGTCAGCTTGCCCGCCTCAATTCAAAGGAGCAAAAGAATTATGAAAGAGAAAAGAATTTTAATAATTAAATATTTCTATTTTTCAATTTGTATTTTTTCAATTTTGGATTTAAAGTATAAACTCCGGTATCCTCCATGTTTGTATTCTGTTCCATGCATTCACCGTAGTTGAGTAAAGATCCAATTTGATTATATTTCTGGCCGTGGACTTTTCTTATACCTGACCAGTTCACTCATTTCTGTGGCCCGCCTGGCCCCTGGAGGCAAATGAGTTTCTGTCCCTGCCCTGGACTATTACTGACACCTCTGGGGTCCCCAAGGGGCTGGGGATCCACGTTGTCAACGATGTCGGGCGTGGGAGAGATGGAGTAGGGGCACTGGTGGTAGCTGGAGATGGAAGGTGGGGAGATCTCCCAGGCAGCCTGTGTGAAGGGGTTTCTGAAAACTCAGCTGACTTCGGGGACCAGGCAGGTGATGAAAATGTGTGAAAGACAGGTGTAAAACAATAGGACACGATGGGGACTGTGGCGAACTTGGAGAGTGCTTGCTCTGCCTAATGGCCTTCAAATTAACACCCAAAACACTGTGAGGACCAAACAAACTCTGCTGATGGGTCCCATGAGGCTGCCAGGCTGCCATTTTGCGACCTCTGGAAGAGGAGAAGACCCCAGAACAAGGGCAGAGCCCTGAGAAAGACCCACGAGTGAGGGGTGGGCAGGGAGCTGGAGGAAGACAGCAGGAGAGGAAAACCAGGCAAGTGGGGTGTGGTGAAAGCAGAGTGGTTCTCGGAGGAGGGATTGATTGCTTTGTCCAAAGCTGCTGAAAGCCGAGAAGGTGGGGGGCCGGAAGCAGCCCGTGCTGCCTCCAGAGGGGAGAGGGAGCCCCACAAGGAAACCTGAGTCGGAATCCAAAATGAATTGGTCAAAGAGAAATGTTTCCAGTCACCAGTTTTCCTGTCTGACCAGTGGGGCCCTCCTGACTGCCGTCCAGTTAGAGGAACCACAGGGACTTCTGCGGCCCAGGCTCACTACGCTTGCCCAGAGCCAGGAGAACAGATCACAGCAGAACCCGTCTGCCCTTCACACGGCCCAGGTGATCAGGCCTGAGGCCTCCTGTGCCCTTGATAATGGGCCGGCACTGATGAACACATCCTGGGGGGAAGCTTCCCACTGAACACAAGGTCCCCTTGGAACTGTGGGGCTTTGGCCCAACTAACGTACCCAGCAACCCTGAGCTCTTGGGCGGTTCTCTCCCCATCTCCTTGACACACAGTTGACTGGGAGCAGCTCCTGCTGTTGTCTTTGGCTGGAACATACACTTGGAAGCAGAACTCAGTGGGCCAGACTGCATTTAAAAATGCATCTCAACAGCAAATAGCACCTTCATGGGAAGGCTGGAAATGAGTGAGTGCTCGGAAACATTTCGGTCTCCATCAGTTTGCTCCTGAATTATGCACCTGGGGCTGGTGCTTTTCCTGGCATCCCCACGATGGGGGACCCCGGGTGGCAGACAGCACATTGGCTTTGAGTGGGGTGTACGTGTAGGGTGCACGGCAACCGCCGACTGAGGGGCTCAGTCCCTTGTGCACCCCGCAGTACATTTTTAGTTGCCTCACTCTGCTGGGCTGTTGGAAGGTAGCTGTGCATTTAGACATGGGGGGCCTTGGGACGCTCCCCCCAGACTAACTAGGGGTCACATCACAAGTTAGGATGAAAGTTGAAGGCAGTGGATCTACAAGATCTCGTAGATCTTGTGCCAGACAGGCCTGATTTCTTTTTTCCTCGGTATTCGGTTGAGGGCCTTTATGCTGAGCTACATCCCTATCCCAATCCCTTTAAAACATTTTTTTGTTTGAGGGCCAGGGATCTAGCTCAGTGTTTCCGCTGCCTGCTTCCCACGTGTAAGGTCCTAAGTTCGATCCCCAGTACCAAAAAAAATTTTTTTTTTTTAAATTTGAGACACATTCTCATTAGGCCATCAATTTGCCTGGACTGAATTTGTGATCCTCCAGCCTCAGCCTCCCAAAATGTTGGGATCATAGGCGTGGCCAGCACATCTCCCCAACACAGGCACAGTTCATCCTTTTAATAAACTCAGACTGGGAGTTAACTGTTACATGCTGGGTAAGCAAGACGAAGTGAAAGACGCAAAGCTGAGGAGTTGGTGCCTAACAACCCTGGGTAGCAGTGGCTAGGAGCAGCCAGGGTGGATTTCTCTCGCTGCGTGGAGCGTTAGCAGCGGTCTCTCGGAGACCTTGAACGTTGCCAAGCGACGGAGTAAAGGCACAGAGTGTGCTGGCCTCCCCCAGCAATTAGATGTTCCAGGCTGCATTCACGAATCTCTTTTACGCTCATGGGCCAGAATGAATTGCGGGTTCTGCTCGACCACAGTGGGGTCGATCATTGGGCAACTGGGGAGCTAGGAATAGATGGTGAATAACACAAATGACTATTTTAACATTTTCATTCTTTTTGGTTTTTTGAGACAGGGTCTCACTATGTGGCCTAGGCTGGCCTTGAAGTCACCGTGATCCTCCTGCCTCAGCCTCCAGAGTGCTGGGACCACAGGTGTGCACCACCACGCCTGGCAATCTGAACACTAAATGGTTTAATGAAGCATACCTAAACAGACACTTACTCTACCAGAACCGAGACCTTTGCTTTGAGTATTGGCCTCCGAGTCAGCATACCTTGTGATTTCCTTGTGTAAACTATACCCACAAACCAGACGCGTGACCTCACTTTTAATAGTTTTAAATGGTTTGGGAGCCTGAAGACCAAGCGAACTAGGGCTGGCCCTCCTCTGTGTTTGTGAGACGCCTTTCCATTCAGTCCTGCAGAGCCGATTTGCTGGCACTGGCCTGGAATCCCTCCCTCCCAGCACTGGCAACCTGCTTGCTTGTAGCCCTTGACCCAAATTAGGGTCCATTAGCTTGACAGTGGATTAACGTGTTTGATTCAGAGCACCTGGCATGAACAGGTTTGTTTGGGAGCACAGCTTCCGCTCAGCACCCTGCGGCCTGGCGGATGGGGGCTGCTGAGTCACCGGAGGCCGCCTGTCCCCCGCCTGGCAGCAGCATTTACAGTCAGGCAGGAGCTGCTTTCACCTTAGCAGACTGGAGAGAGGCCTGGCTTCAGGGAACTTTCCTGATATTTCAGCCTGCATTTTCGTTTCACCTTTAAAACAAAGATTTTTTTTTTTTTTTTTTTTGGTACAGGGGATCGAATTTGGGACTGTGTATTTGCAAGGCAGGTGGCAGAACCACCGAGCTAAATCCCCGGACCAAAAATGTTTTATGAGTACAAGTTTGTGGTACATGATTCCATTTGCAAAAGATGTATCTCCCTGTTTCCAGTTATCTATTATTTTGCACTTTGTTTTATTTCTGCATGGTTTCTCATGTATGAGAAGCCATGTAATATTCAAGCTCGTGTCTAATTTACTTAGCATTAGTCTTAAACAGTATCCATTTTCCTAAGTGACTTAAGCTTTCCCTTTTTATTTTTTTGGTACCAGGGATTGAACTTGGGGGGACCTTGCGCTTGTGAGGCAGGCAGTGGAACCATGGAGCCAAATCTCTGGCCCAAGCTTATCCTTTTTTGTGGCACAGTAGTATTCTATCGTGTCTAAGTACCACATTTCCTTCATCCATCCATCCATTGAGTGTAGCAGTTGTGGCAAACCTATGTCAGGGGTGCCACAGTGGGCTCCTGTATCTAATCATTGAAAGCGCTAAAAGATTTGCCATCACTGACATACAGGCTGGTTCTAAGATGTCCATCACATGAGCATCGTGGGTCACTTCATTGAGCCTTCTGACATGAGCTTCCATTTCACTCTCCCTTGAGTGTCCTGACAGACTTCTCTCCGTGTGTACAAATCTGGGCATTCATCCCACACATAAGCCCAGATTGGGTCTGAAGGAAGAGGAGGCTTTAGGCAGAGAGCAGGAAGTGGGGAGAAGCGGTCAAGAGATCATCTGGAAGGGCAGCTGGGGCCACAGCGAGGCCTTTGAATTCACTGATTCTAAGGGCATTGGGAGCCGGGCGTGGTGGCACACAGCTGCAATCCCAACACTCCAGAGGTGAGGTAGGAGGATCACCATGAGTTGATGCGAGCCTCATAGTTATCTCACAGTGAGATCCTGTCTCAAAAAAAACAAACCAGGGCTGGGGATTTAGCTCAGTGGTTTCGGTGCCTGCCTCACAAGCACAAGGTCCTGAGTTCAATCCCCAGTAACAAAACCAAACCAAAACAAAACCAACTGAGGGCACTGGGAAACCACTGAGGGTGTTCATCAGTGGGCGGGAGAGACCAAGCAACAAGAGTTAGGCGGCATCACCCAAAGAGGAGATGCTGAAGGCTTGGCCAGGAAGAAGCAAGGGTCTGGGGAGCCTGAGGGACCTCCTGTCTGTTTTCTCCTCCCTGCTGCCTGCAGTGAAGTGAACCTGGGGGTGACTTTAGGGCCATGGGGTGCTTGTCCCTCTCTAACCACAGTTGGTGGGGCTTATTTCGCTCAGTGGTGCTGCCTCCTGCCTCGAAAGTACAAGGACCCGAGTTTGATCCCTGGTAGCAAAAAAAAAAAAAAAAAAAAAATTCTTAACCACAGTCTGGGTCAGGAGCACAATGCTGGGGTCCAGTTCCTGCTGGGCAGGAGGCTTTTTTGGGCAGGGAAACAAACCTGGCCAGGGGAGCTTTTTCTACTCCACCAGCCACACTTCCATCTCCTGGCTGTGACGGGTGGAGCGATACAGTGTCAATCCACACACGACACATCCTTCGTGATCTCACGCGGTCTCATCTACCCACACACGAGTTTCCATAGCCAGATGCCTCTCATCTGTTTGGTCAGTGTCTCAGAAGTGCAAGTCGGTGTGATGGCACACACCAGGAATGCTAGCCCTCTGGGAGGCTGAGGCAGGAAGAGCATGGTGAGTTCAAGGCCAGCCTGAATTACAGAGCGAGACCCTGTCTCAAAACAAACACCCCCCGAAGTGGCAATTCTCCTTTTCATTCAGTTGGTGCTACCACTACACAGGCAAAAAACTTTGGCATCTCCCTTCCTCTCTCTGCCCGCCATCTGCACAGGTCATTTGGGCTCCAGCTTGGAAATCCACTGTGCAACCAAGCAACTCCACCAAATCCTTTGCAGCTAGGCGCCTTCCATCAGTGCTGTCCGATCTCTGGGGTGCATTGTTGTCAGTCTTTTCTCAGCTCACCTGCTTGCAGTTGTTACCCAGTCATCTTTTCCAGCAGTTGGAGGAACCTGTAAAAAGAGTTGAATCTTCAAAAAGTTAACTCTTCGGCAGACAACACCCACATACAGTAAGAGTTCCAAGGAGCCTGAAGGAGTATACTGAGCCCCCGTGCCATCCCTCTCCCCATTTCCTTCCCCTGCCATCTGTCGGTCTTCTCAGGGCTCTCAGGGTCCCAGCTGCTTGGAGACCCCGTGGGTTGCTGTGCATTCTGGGAATGGTTTGTTCTCAGCGTCAGTATGAGCCCTGTTCCCCTGCAGGTCTTTCTGGGATTCCCCAGCCCGGTGAGGCTGAAGCCCAGGCCCCTCCTGCAGGCCTGGCGAGCCCTGGCCTTCCCAGGCGCTCCTTTCCTGACTCCTGCACCGGGCTCTTTTCTGCCCACCGGCCGGCTTTGGGGTTCTTGCCGTTCCCTCATTTTATCAAGCTGCTCAGAGTTCACTTTCCTGGCTTCCCTTGCTGTCCCCCCACCAACCAGCTCATTCATTGCCCTGTGCATCTATCTTAATTCTTATCACCAACTGTGATCACAGACTCAGGCGTGGTGAGGGACCTGGTGTAATTTGATCATCGCAGTACAAAAGCGGACTGGTACTAAGAGGATTTTTGTGTGTTTTGTGGTAAGGTACGGAACCTAGTGTCTGTCGCAGGACAGGCAAGCTCTGTGCCCCCGAGCTACACCCCAGCCCTAATGGGATTCTTTTTTTTAAAGAAAAATTAACGAATAATTATGCTAAGCAAGCATAGATTCTTACATTCTATTCTGTTTTGTTTTTTTGGTATCGGGGATCAAACTCGGGACCCTGTGCTTGTGAGGCAGGTGGCATAACCACTGAGCTAAATCCCCGGCCCAATTCTTACATTTTATTAAACTCACTCTCGCTCTTCAAAACCACTCTTAAGGTTGGATGTTATCACATTTGAGAAACAAATTTTACACAATTAAATAACTACTCAGTCACTTTAGTTGAACCAACGCAGAGAATAAACGAACCGCCAGCGGGAGTCCCCGGAGGCCAGGTGCTTGGAAGGTGGAGTAAGGGGCGGTAGGTGGGGGCTGAGCACGGTAACCATTGGGCACGCGACTAAGAGAGGCCGACGACCCGACCCCGCCCAGGGCACGCAAAGCCTCCTGGGGGTTGTAGTTTTCTATCAACTAACACGTCACCGCCTATAACTTTAAAGTCTCTGAGTGATGCTAGCCACACCCCCAGGCCTCTTGTAGGGTCTTCTCATCCCCAGACCCATTATTCCCCCTTTTCCTGCTGGTGGCCTTTGGTGTAGGGTCATCAGTCTGAGTCCCAGAGACTTTCGGTGAGGTCTCGGGGCTGACTTGGTATCGCCTGGTTTCACCCCCGCTTTGGTATGGTCTTTCGCCCTCACCACGCCCGCCGAAGTTGTTTCTGGGTCGCACGACCTCGTAGCTCCTCCCCCGCGGAGGAGTGGCCCGTGGTGTTTTCGCCTCTCTATCCCTCCCTCACACGCCCCCTTCGCCCGGTTGGTACGCTCCGACCACGCCCCCTCGCGGACGCCGTTGGTACGCGCCGGGCTCCCCGGCTCTGCTCAGTGGTTTGG
>NW_022900931.1:65174351-65181815 GCF_012274545.1 Fukomys damarensis
AGATGGGAAGTTGGTCCCTTCTCTGGGCTGGAAGTCGGGCATTGGGAGAGGGGGCTGCGGGACAGCGGCGGCTGTGTGGGATGTCCGTGTTACGTCGCACCCAGGGGCGTTCTCCCCGGAGCCCGGCGGTGCCTGTGTCGTGCGCACCCAGAATTCGCGCTCGCGCCCAGATGTGGGATGCCTTCATGGAATGCGCCGAGTCCACACCTTGAAAGTAAACGTTCAGATTTGTAGATCCATCGGGCTGCACGCGCATCCCTAGAGCGGAGACACGCACGTACATTTGGAAAATCTGAAAGGTTAATAGGGGCGGTGAAATCACATCGCGACGTTTCACACGCAGTCCATCCTTGCACACGTTTGCCCGGGTGTGCGATTTCCCCCCCGGCTCAGGCTCAGGCTCAGGCTCAGGCTGGCCTTCCCTGTCCACTGCCCCGACGTTGCCCGCGGCAGAGGCAGCTTGCCCAGGCCCCACATGGGCTCCGGCAGACGACACGCTCAGCCTCTGAGCGCCTCCGAACGCCTCCGAACCAGCTTACTCTGCTGCCTTGCCCCTGCCCTACGCATCCCACCTGATTTGATTGTTCAGAGCTGCGTCCTAGGCCCTGAAGCACACACCTGATGGCTTTAAACTTCCCTCCAAGTACTCCCTGCGCATCGCTGTGCGGGAAGCAGCAAGTCAGCAGTTTGGCACACACCTGCCCTCGGCAAGACAGTACCCCCGGTTTTCCGCGCTGTATGTGACCCTCTGGTCCTAAGTGATCATCATGTCTCAGACGCCAGAGCTTCACGCCTCACTGGAGTTTATTTTGGACCCCGTGCCGTCCTGGTCTCAATTTCAGCTCGTGTGCGTAGCAGTAAATGCATACCCGTGTGCCGCGTGTACTGTCATGCAGTGCAGGTCCAGGCACACCGTGATTGTGTGTCCCAGAGGGCCCCAGTGGCCGCAGCTGCATTTGCTCAGGTGCTCCGCCTCCCGGGTGTGTGGCTGCCAGTCTGGGCTTCAGCATCTGCCTAGGCTCTTTCCAGCCCTGCGTACTTAACTTTCTCACAACACGTGTTTGTGGGTTTTCATTCTGATTGCGTAGGGCCCCGGCCTCAATCACCCCTCCTATCCAGGTGGAGGCATGCTTACTCAGGTTTTCTTGAGCCCCCAGAAAATAATTTCCCTACTTGTTACAATTCTGGGACAAAGACCTCTGTGTGCTTTGTAAGAAAATTAGGAAATACTCCCTAGTAATAAGACGAAGGTAATCACCCTTACGCTTTTATTTTTTTCTGTCTGGAGGTACCTACTGCTGAGATTTTTCGTGCATTTCTTCCAGGCTCTTTCTGAAACCTCCACTTGTTTGCTTTGAGATGTCTCTGGTTTTAAAAAGCTAGCTAGGGTATGCCCTATGAGTAGGACCTCTACTTGCTGGGCTTTACTGCTTCGCTCTTCTGGGGTTTTACTAGTGTGTTGGTGTGTGAGGGCCCCGCAGTTTATAGCGCCCCCTTCTGGATAGTCCTCTTTTTTTTTTTTCTTTGAGCAGTGGCAAAGTTTCTTTGAAAAAGTAAAAATGAAGAGTGAGGTGAGGGAGAAACTGGCTTTGTAGTGAGCTGGCCAAGTAAGAGAAGAAAAAACAAGATAAAAGAGCATCCTAGAGAAAGCTGGGCAGGCTTTTGTGAAGAAAGCCACAGTAGCCATTATCCTGTTCTTGGTGTGTGTCTGGTTGCCGCCTCCCTGGGGTCAGCAAGGAGGCTGAGAGTTTGAACTTGTTGAGGGCCATGAGCCACCCCACAAAGGTTGGAGGGACAGGGCTGCCGGCGATGAGGCCACCTCTCCTGGGCTGGTTTGTGCACAGTGCAGGGTCCTGGGGTGCAGCGCACTCCCCCGGACCGCTGGCTTCTGAGTTGTCTGGAACTCAGGAAGCCACAAGGATGTTGGGGTGCTGCCTGCCCATGGTCACAGGTGGAGGGGAAGGGACAGGCTGATGGCTGTCAGGACTGGGGCAGTGTTGCCAGAGAGAGGGTCCTGGGAGGCGGTAGGAAAAGGATACTGGGGTACTGGGCGGTGTTGACCACCAGGACAAGGGGCTTGGATGGGGCCTAGGGAGTTTGCAGAGGGGCCTCTGAACACTGGGATGACCCCTCTGGAGTGAGCACAGCACCCCTGGAGGGTCCTGCAGCCCCTTTCCTCTCCCTTCTCTGCTGTAGGAAGGCGCCCGGGTCTTCGGGGCCCTGGGTCCCATCGGGCCCTCCTCGCCTGGGCTCTCCCTCGGGGGGCTGGCTGTCAGCGAGCACCGGCTCAGCAATAAGCTGCTTGCCTGGAGTGGCGTCCTGGAGTGGCAGGAGGTGAGTGAGTCTGCAGTAGGTCTGCTGAGTCCCTGTGGGGGCTGCCTGGGCATCAGGGCTGTGCCTGTGATGCCCCTTTGCCCACAGAAGCGCAGACCCTACTCTGACTCCTCAGTGAAGCTGAAGCGGACCCTGCCGTGCCAGGCCTATGTGAACCAGGGCGAGAACCTGTGAGTGTCCTGTGTGGCGGGTGGGGGCAGGCGGCCCCTGGACCCCCTGACCTGCTCCTCCCCGCAGGGAGACGGACCAGTGGCCACAGAAGTTGATCATGCAGCTGATCCCACAGCAGCTGCTGGTGAGATCCGCCCCACCCTGCCCAGCCTGCACCCCCAGCACCCCTGGCCCTGACCCAGCTGTCCCCTTTTCCCCCAGACCACGCTGGGCCCCCTGTTCCGCAACTCCCAGCTGGCACAGTTCCACTTCACCAACAGAGACTGCGACTCGCTCAAGGGGCTCTGTCGTGTTATGGGCAACGGCTTTGTGAGTTGGGCTGAGGCCAGTGGGCGGGCTGGGAACCTTGTCCCCATGGTGGGTGTCTCGGTGCTTGTCTAACTCAGGGTCCATCTGAGGGCTTCTCAGCAGGCCGAGAGGAAAGGAATTCAGCCCACCACTGCCCCAAGGCCCTGCATCTGTGCCAGGCCACCCTGACTGACCATCTGGGAGGGCCCCGCTAGAGGTGTGGCCAGGAAAAGGAGCAAGCCAGGAGGGAGTAGTTCATTTAGAGCTGCTTCCTCATCTGTGAATGGAGCTACAGGTGGCCCTCTTGCTGTGGTTCCTGGGAGGATGGAATGTTTGTGTATAGTGTGTAAAGCTGTGACTTTTAAGTGCATAATTCAACCTGGCAGGAGGATTACAAGTTTGAGCCAGCCTGGGCGATATAGGAACACCCTGTCACACAGGGATGTAGCTCAGTGCAGAGGTCCTTGGTACCACATATAGAAAAACAAGGCACCCGTAATTTTAGCCATTACAAGTGCTTAATAAACATGGGCTAGGAAGTTGTCAGAGGATTTGGGATTTGGATGAAGGTGGCTCAGGAGTGAGCACCCGGGCCCCTGGGCCATGCTGTCCCCTCTCTGCTCTGGCTCAGCAGCATCCCTGACCCTTGAGAGGGGAGAAAGGTAGGGCTGTGGAAGGTGGTGGGTGCTGGGGATGGGGTGAGAGTCATTGGCCCACTGTGCCCAGAGGACTCGGCTTAGGTCTCCTCCCAGGATGCTGTGTGTGCCAAGACCCCTATGTCCAGGTGGCTCCCTGCTCCCTTGGGGCCTGGTTATGGCCAGGGCTGGTGACCCTGGATCACCTGCGGGGTGGCCAGCCCAGACTGAGTGGGGCACCCCAAAAATTGGGGTGGCAGAGACACACCTTTGTCTGGATGCAGAGGGGCAGGGCTGGCATCAGGAGTGGGGGTGGGACCCTCTGGTCCTGCAGGGAGGGCAGGGTCTGAGGTGGGATCACAGCTGCACGGCCCTCACCAGAGCCACTGTCTTGCTGGTTTACTTGTGTTTTTTTTGAGACGGGGTCTCATCTTGTAGCCCAGCGATCCCGTCTCAGGCTCCCGAGTGCTGTGTGCCACCACACCTGGCCCTGGACCATAGTTTTGACCCTGAGGGCCGTGTCCATTGGCCTCAGTGCCAGGCGGGACAGGGGTCAGTGTGAGCGGGGAGCAGCGCCGGAGTGCTGACCACTGGTCCCCTGCAGGCCGGCTGCATGCTGTTTCCCCACATCTCCCCCTGCGAGGTGCGCGTGCTCATGCTCCTCTACTCGTCCAAGAAGAAGATCTTCATGGGCCTCATCCCCTATGACCAGAGCGGCTTCGTCAACGCCATCCGGCAGGTCATCACCACCCGCAAGCAGGTGTGCTGGCTGGGTGTGGCCTGGCCCAAGAGGGAGCAGCTGTGTCCAGCTCTCTCCCAACAGTTCTGCCTTCTGGAGGGCGGGGTGCTGCATCCCAGACTGTGCCAGGCACATGGCTGCCCACTCACTGGAAGCAGGCCGAGGGCTTGATGTGCCAGTGGGGTGCTGGGTGGGACTTGTCTGGGGACAGGGCAGCAAGTGGGTGTGGGCAGGTGCATGGCCCACCTGCTGCTCTCCCACAGGCAGTGGGACCTGGTGGTGTCCACTCGGGCCCCGTCCAGGTCGTCAACAACAAGTTCCTGGCGTGGAGTGGAGTCATGGAGTGGCAGGAGGTGAGCCCTGGACAGCCTGGGGACGGGGACCAGAGCAGGTCACCACCTGGGCTGTGGGGTGTGGCCCATGGTGTCCCCAGTCCCTGAGGTCTCTCTCCTGTACCCCAAAGCCCAGGCCTGAGCCCAACAGTCGGTCCAAGAGGTGGCTGCCATCACACGTCTATGTGAACCAAGGGGAGATCCTGTGAGTGCTGGGCTGGGGCCGGAGGCCGCACCTCAGCAGGGCTCTGGCTGACACCGCCCTCTATCCCCCAGGAGGACTGAGCAGTGGCCAAGGAAGCTGTACATGCAGCTCATCCCGCAGCAGCTGCTGGTGCGTGGCCGAGGGCCGGCAGGGTGGCCTGGAGGCGGAAGGTTGGCAGGGCCGTAGGCCAGCTCTGGGGCTCGGGGTGAGGTGAGGCAGGGCAGGCGGGCTAAGTGCCCAGGTTCTCAGAGCGTAGGACAGTGGGCTGCTGGCTGCTGTCCGGGAACAGGATGGAGACCTAGGGGCCCATGGTGCCGTCTGGCATCCCCGCAGACCACGCTGGTGCCGCTCTTCCGGAACTCGCGCCTTGTGCAGTTCCACTTCACCAAGGACCTGGAGACACTGAAGAGCCTGTGCCGCATCATGGACAACGGCTTTGTGAGTCTTGCGGCAGTGGGGAGGCCCGAGTGCCTGCCTGGGGCAGGCGGCTCCTGTACCTGCGAGCCCACTTGTCCAGGACCAGCCCATCTGGAGGGGCAGCCTGCGGGAGGGGTGCGCGTGTCCAGGTGACTCGGAGAGGGAGTGCGGGCTGTCCCAACCCCAATGCCCGGGGTTCTCTCTGGGACACCCAGGCTCCAGCCCAACCCCTCTCAAAGGCTCCCCCAGCCTCGAGTACCTGGTGCCCCTCCGGTCTGTGGGCCTCCAACCCCATCTGCGGGGACAGTTGGCCTTCTGTGCTGCAGAGCCTTCCGCTGGCATCTGCCCTGTGTCCTGCTGCTCAGTGCACTGGGAGACACTTGCTCTGAGGTCACTGTGTCCGTTGGTCTAGGTGGCGCCGGTGAGGTTGCGGGTCTGAGGGTGTGACTTTCCCAGGCAGCTCCCTGAGGAGCCCCCCCAAGTCCCTCCTGCACTTTGCCTCAGTTTCTCCTTTGTAAGGTGGGAGGTGGTTCTTATGCAGGATCCACGAGGCCCATCATCGGGAGCCCCTGGCTAGCAGTGTCACTGTCACTGTTCCAAGTCCCGGGCCTCCACGAGACCTGTGTTCCTGGCAGCATTGCTGCCTGCAGTGTTGACGCCTTTGCCCCTGGCAGAAAGGTAGGGCTTAGACCTCCGCCCACCCTTCTGGGCAGCGTCCACTATCAGGTGTGAGCTGGCCTCTGTCTTCGTGGCTGCCGCTGTCTGGGCCACTCTGGTGACCCTGCCAGGTGTGAGCCAGCACCACTCTCAGCCTGCGTCCACATCCTCTAGCCTGGCGGGTGCTGTGGCAGCAGGGGGGCCCCGGGTGACAGCTCCTGTGTCCCCAGGCTGGCTGCCTGCACTTCCCGCACACGGCCCCCTGCGAGGTGCGCGTGCTCATGCTCCTCTACTCCTGCGAGAAGAAGATCTTCATTGGCCTCATCCCCCATGACCAGAGCGGCTTCATCAACGGCATCCGGCGCGTCATAGCTAACCAGCAGCAGGTCCTGCAGCGGAACCTGGAGCAGGAGCAGCAGCAGCGAGGGGTGAGGCCCGCCTGTGCCCTCGTGCCCCACTTCCCCACCCTGTGCTAACCCCTTCCCTGGCTTCCTCTGCAGATGGGCGGGTAGAGGACCCTGGCCGGGCCCTCCAGGAGTCACAGACGAGGCCCCAGCGAGACTGGTGAGTGGCCGCACGGCAGTTGCTTACACATGGACCCTCAGACCTGCCAGGGGGCTGGGAGCAGGGTGACCCTGTGGTCCAAGGCGGCCTGGGCAGGGCACCGGGGTCTTGGGGCAGCCCCACCAGGTCTGGCCTGGGAGGGCCCTTCCCAGTCCCCTGTGCCCCTCCCACTCTGTCCCTGCCCCCAGGTCAGATGCAGGGGCCCTTGGGGAACCACAACTGCCCCGCAACATGGAGGACCGTATCCTGAGGTCTCCAAGGACAGCCCCACCCGTTTCCCCAATAAAGTGTTTTAAAAGCCTCCCTGTTACCTTTGCTCACTGCGCAGCTGCTGCCCCAGCTGTGGTACCAGGAGGTGGAGCCCCAAAGGCCTGGGAACTCGCATTTACAGCAGGCCTGGAGGGTGGTCCGGTCCGCCACTCAACAAGGCTGGAAAGAAAAGTGTGGGCTTCCGGGTCACCTGGTTGGGTTGTACCCTGCTGTGAGGACCAGGGAATGGTGGGGAGAAGCCATGTGTCTGTCGGAGGTTGTGTGCTGTCCCCTGCAGTCCCTGCAGCTGTAAACCCAGGTGGCGGGTCTCCTCCGCTGGACTGCGTTTGCCTCACTCTGGACGCACGTCGAGGCCCACGTCATCCCGGGCCCCAGGTAGTGGCAGGGAACCTGCGTCCTGAGCATTTGCCCTCATGGGGCACTGGTGGCAGCGGCTCTAATGCAGGGCCCGAGTGGTTAGGATACAAGCAGGCCCGGATGTGACCCGGGGCCTGGGCTAAAGCGTCCAGACTGACCCAGGTGGGACAGGGCAGGGTCAGCTTGGGCGGGCCTGGCGCCTTGGGTCAGGTGCGCCCAGAGCCTCCATCTGCAGAGCCACAGAGCCGGCCCTGCCCCGCCTGGCCCCGGCCTGTTACCCCCGGGAGGCCCACCCTTCCCAGCAAGATGCTGGCCAAGCGTGCGGGAAGCGCGGCGTTTATTGTGTGGGGAAGGAAGGGCGGGGACGACGGCGGGGCTCAGCCCTCGGAGAACTGGCGGTACAGCCGCTCCAGCGGCGGCTCCAGCTGCAGGCGGAATGGGATCTTCAGGATCTCAGAGAAGCCTTCGGCCAGCGCCGGGGCCTCAAACTGCTTC
>NW_022900931.1:65183238-65188271 GCF_012274545.1 Fukomys damarensis
GCACCCGGCCCCTCCCCGAACGCGGCGGTCCCTGAGCCCCGGGGCCTCCCTCCGGGGTCCCGCGCCAGCCCGCCCGCAAGGTATTAATGGGCTCCAGAACACACGCGCGAGGCAGTGAACGAGCGAGCGAATGAACGAGCGAGCGATCTCCCCTCGGCGGATTTCAGTGACTGAGAGCACCTGCTCCGCAGGCCAACATCGAGGACTGCCGGCTGTAGACGGGGGCGACCAAGCTTGGAGGCGAGGGGACGGGGGCTCACCCGCTCCTGCAGATGCTCCCACATGCCAGTCAGCGGCTTCCGGCACAGGCCCGCGTGCGTGGACACCAGGACCTGTGCACGGGGTCGGGTCACACACTGTCCCAGCCTTCTGAGCGCTTGCCCCGTCAGTCCCTGGGAGCCGCCCTCAGCTGTACCTGCAAGGGGACCCCCAGCTTTTCCACCACAGCCTCCACCTTGGCCTTGAAATCCTCTGCTCGCAGCTTCCCTCGCCCGATAGCCATCTGGTTCGTGAAGATCACCAGCTGGGGAGCACACGGTGTCACCTGGGCCTGGTCAGCAGGGCCCTGGCACAGTCTGGCCTCTGTGTGCACAACACACACACACACACACACACACACACACACACACACACACACCTTGTAGCCCTCGGTGTCCAGCTGCTGGAGCCTCCTGGGAACCTCTGGGTACAAGATCCTAGGGCGGTGGGAGGGGTGGATGACCAGGGGTGCGGGCAGCTCTGGCTTTCACACTCCTGCCCCCGCCCCTCCTCACCTCCAGTCATTGGGGCCCGTGGGAAAGACCTTCCCAGAGCGGGTGGTGATCAGGGTCCCGTCCAGGTCAAAGGCAGCCACCTGGGGTCAAGGATGCAGGGACGAACAGCCCGTGACACCTCTAACCTCAGACCCCAAGTCCTCCCTATCTCCTGCCACAGCTGCGCCTCTTTGGCCTCACTTTTCCTGTCTTTAAATAGGGATGAGTAGCTTACACTGCCCCACCCCATCCCTAGAGGTTCATAATCACAGAAAGCAAAACACGTGAAGCATTTCGGGTGCTGACTGTCTGCCGGGGACTAAGGCGCCTGCTTTCCAGGAGTCAGACTGGAAATGCCCGAGTGGGGCCCTCACCTTGCCTCGGGGCTTCACCCCAGGTGCTCCGAACACCAGCAGCTTCTCCAAGTTCTCCCAGCCAGGGGATGACTTCCGCACCCTCTTTCCCTGCTGCTCAGCACCCTCCTCCTTCCTCTCCTCGGCTGGAGTCACCAGGGGGGCGCCAGGCGGAATGTCTGGCTGGGATCCTGGTGTGGGGGTCTCTTCCCAGCGCAGGGTCAGTGGGTGCAGGCCATTGACCAAATACAGTGTGTCTCCCACCCTCAAAGAGCCCTCCAAACCGGGCTTCAACTCCTGGGTCCCAGCGGTAGAAGGGTTAACGCCCAGCTGCAGAGAAAGGAAGAGCTGGGACTGGCTCCGCCCTCATAGGAACCTCCTCCAGTCAGATGCCCGGGGCCAGACTTGCCTTTCTCAATATATCACCAGACCCTTAAGCCCCACTCTGTACTGTGCACCACCAAAGAGGGATTGGCAAAGGCCACGGGCTTCCAGTCTTGCCCAAGTGAAACGGCACAGAGGACACTGCTACTGACGTAGGCAGAGCTTCTTTATCGGGCACACCTCTTCCCTCCCTGCCAATCAGGTGCTGGGGATTGAACCCAGAACCTTGCTTATAGGCAAGCACCCTACCATTCAGCTACATCCTAAGTCTTTTTTGGTACCAGGGATCGAACTCGGGATCTTGTGCCTTTGAGGTGGGCATCGGAACCACTGAGCTAGATCCCCCAACCCCTGTTTTTTTTTTTTGTTTGTTTGTTTGTTTTGCTTTGTTTTTTGAGACAGGGTCTCACTATGTAGTCCTGGCTGGCCTCGGATTCATGGTAATCCTTCTGCCTCAGCCTCTGGTGCCACCAGGCCCAGCCTCAGACCTTTAGAAATTTTTCACAGTATCTAGCTAAATTGTCCAGGCTGGCCTTGAATCTGCCTGCCTCTGCCTCCAGGCTACGCTGTATGCCACCGCACACAGCCCAATCTGACATTTCTAATGTTCTCTGCTGGGCTGTGGTTCCTCCCCCCATCCCACCCCCAGGCCTTGCTGCCCCTCCATGAAGCCCTGATACCTGTTTCACTGCTACCGTCCGTGTCTCAGGGTCTGCAACCAGCTCCACTGAGGAGTGAGGGGGTGAAGTCAGATTTGCATCTATGTACGATTGGTTCCCTCACTACTGCAGGCTGTGGCCAGCTTCAGGGCACGAAATGGGGCCACAGATTCTACTCCAGAGGGGGCAGGAATCAGGAAACAGTGTATTTCTAAACGGGAACTGGGTCTCGGACGACAGTGATCCCTACCTAGGGAACAGGGCGGATACCCCACCCACCCCCACCCAAGGGGGTTAGTGGTTGAACCCAAGGCCTCCTGTAGGCTAGGGAAGGGCTCCGAGTTGAAACCACGTCCCCAGCCCCGGGGCGAATTCTTGTTATCTACAGAATCGGTGACATGTTAAAGTGCAGATAGATGCAGATCCTGGGCTTGTCCATCCAATTCTCCCAGGAACGGCTGCATTCCCCAAAGGGCCTGGCTAGTTTTAGGTGAGGCATAACCTTTCTTCCTGTGCTTCCTACTCAGAGGCCACCTCTCAAAGTCAGAAGTGACTGCACCACGCAATTCCCTTCCTGGATAACTGCACCTTTCCCGAGGGCTTCGTTACTGCTCCTGCAGCAGACCCCGCGGCTACTCACCTTGGTTCCTGGAGCACTTCCGGTCCGTAACCAGGGTCAGGGGTCCCCGGCCCAGGACCAGGATTTGCCCGTCCGAGGGAAGGAAGATGGGAGGTGCTCCCCCAGGAGGGCTCTCCAGCCACAGGCGGCCCTGGGCCTTCACCTCCGCCATCTAGGTGGGAAATTAGGGTGCGGATATAGGGGGAAGTAGGTTTGCGAGCCAGAGCCACAACGCGCCCTCGCTGGTTACAGGAAGTCCTGCCTCCCGCCAACGTCTCCGGATATCCCGCCCCCTAGCCTGCCTGAGGTGCTGTTTCTCAGGAGACGAGGTCGACTCCAGCTCTCAGCCAATGGGGGTTCCCTACTTCCCCAGAGCAAGGCGGAGAGCTTCGCGCGCAGAGCTCATACAAGCTCAGCTGCGTCCGCCGATCCGACCATGAAGAGACCAGGGAGTCTCCCACTGTCTAGGAATGTCCTGCCCGGAGCGCTCTGCCTGCGACCCTCCGCTCCTCGCGGACCCAAGAGACTTGTTCTAAGGAGGGAAGCGGGGTGGGGTGGGGTGGGGTGGGTTGGTTCCGCCCACGCAGCAGCCGCCTCGCCTTCCCACCTTGGGCACTTAGGGTTTCTGGCCTTCATCCTTCTTGCTGCATTGAAGCTCAGGCCAGTAGGGGGCGAAGTGAATCCTCCGTTCTTTCCACTTTTTCATCCCCTGGGGAGAAGCTTTGGGTCTCATTAGACGACCGAGCTCAGCTGAGGAAACCCAAGCCCGCCTGCCCCTTAGACCTAGGTCGCACTTTTGCCTCACTCTCGGTGCTGCAGTTTTCTAATCTATAAAGTGGACGTAACGGTTTCCACTTCTTGGGGTTAACAGGGAGATGCCGAGTGAACACATGCAAATTTAGCTTGTCTAAGTGTTATGGTGTCAGTAAACCCGTTTCAACTCGGTGATGGGCTGACGAGCAACGGCGATTCCACTTTGGTCTCGTTCTAATTTTCAGCGACGTCCCACCTGCTCCGGATACGTTTTGCTGGAGAACGTTGGCTCCAGAGAAGATTCCTCACGGACGATTCCAACACTAATGCCCTGAAAATTAGGCCTCCACGGTCACACAGGAGCAGAGTACTCTCCCCGACCCCAAGAGCCCTTCATTTTATCTATAGAATGGGGACACGAGTCAGGTGTGGTGGTGCACGCCTGTAACCCCAGTAATCGGGAGGCTGAGTCCAGCTTGAACTACACAGCGAGACCCCGTCTCAAAAAACGAAAACCAAACCAAACCAAACCAATGGAGATAATTCTAACTCTCAGCTTTGCACCGAGAATCGATGATATGCTGTTTGGCTTCATAAAATGAACACCCACAACTCACATTTACCAGAGGTAAAACTCTTTAATCTCAGAGCCCCCCTCCTAACTCCCGATCCTCCCACTCTCTCCCCCACACCAGGGCCGGAGAGTGAGGCCCCCTGCCCCCCACCTTGGGTGGACGAGGGCCCTTTAAGGCACCTGTGGGGGGTGGGGGAGAGGGGCGGGAGCTGGTACCGTCCTGGATAAAAGAACGGGCTTCGATTGGCAGGCTCTTGTGGGAGGGAACCAGGAAGGGGTGTTGGACGCAGGGACAGGACTGAGCCATCCCTGAGGGAGCCAAGGGTACAACTGTCAGGACTCAGCCAAAAAACGAGCCCAGCCCCAGTAGTGTAAAAAACGGCGAACTGAAGGCCGCAGCCAGATTCGGAGGGCTTGGCCATGCCCCCCAAAGGCAGCAGCCTATCAGGAAGGAAGGTTCGGGAAAGGCGAGGGTCTGCTTGACCACACCCCGAAGCTGTAGCCAATCAAGGAAGAGGATTCAGGGAGGGCGGACGGCAACGCCTCAAATTGATCGAGCCCTTTACTGGATTCGAACCAATCAAATGAAAGAGTTGCTCGGTCACTGGGCTAAAGTCGAGGCCACTACCCAATCCTGAGAGGTTAGATGTACTCTTTCAAGGATAGACCCAATGCCGAGCGAGCACTGTCACTAGGCAGAAAAACGACGGAGTAGACCCATTACGGGTTCAGAACTAGCCACGCCCCCACCCGGAGAGCGACTCGGAGCCCTTAAAGAAAATAATCCGTCTGTAGGCAGAGAAAAGGGCGACGGACCCAAACTGCAGTCTGGGCAGATCCGCTCCCGGCGCAGGAGGTCGTGGGAGACGCGGAGCGGCGGGCCTCGGGGCGGGCGGGTGTAGTGTGGGCAGCGCCAGCTCGGGGCCTCAGTATTTCCGC
>NW_022900931.1:65188891-65190341 GCF_012274545.1 Fukomys damarensis
CCTGGGATGAATCAAACACCCCTCGGCCGGGTGTGCTGGCGCAGGCCCGTAATCCCAGCACTCGGGAGGCTGAGGCAGGAGGATCACTGTGAGTTCGAGACCAGCCTGGGCTACACAGTGAGTTCCAGGTCAGACTCAACTACGTAGTGAGACCCTGTCTCAACCCCTGACCCCCCCCCAAAAAGAGCCCTTCTCAAGCGGCCTCCTGCCTTCGAGGAGTCATGGAGAGCACCCAGGCGGCACTCAGGTCTGAGGCCCCCTTGGCCGTGATAAGAGCAGCAAGGCCTGCCTGTGGGGCCATCGAGTCCACATTAAACTATGTCTCCAGGCTTTATGTTATTATTATTTTTGTTGTCGTTTTGGTTTTGGTTTTGGTAGTAGGGATCGAACTAGGGACCTTGCACTTGCGAGGCAGGTGGCTGAACCACTGAGCTAAACCCCCAGCCTTCCTTTTTTGTTTTGTTGAGATAAGGTCTGGTTATGTAGCTCAGGCTGGCCTTGAACTCACAGCGATCCTCCTGCCTCAGCCTCCTGGCTCTGTCACTGCCCTGAATGTTGACTTTCGACTAAGAACACTGAGGTGTGAGGGGGGTACTGGGGTCCCAGGCCTGTTCCTTCGAGGTCCACAGCTCCTATGAAAGACACTGGGTTCCAGTACCAGCTCTACCCATTCTAGGCCCTGGAAAGTCACGTGTCCTCTCAGTGCCTCTGTCTCCCCTCTGCTTTAGGGAATTTCAGAGATGGGCAGCAGGACCAGGCAAAGAACTCCATATAGGGCACTGTGTGGGCACAGTGGCGCACATAAGGGTGGGAACAGGAATGTGTGGGGTGATCTGGCCTCAGTTTCCCTATCTTAAGGGATGCTAAAATATCTGTGCCTGGCCCAAAACACATGTTTGGCAGATGACGATGCTTCCAGAGAGAAGAGGCCTTCCCACAAGGCCTGGTACACAGCCTAAGGCTGTATGATGAACCTAGCACTTGCCTCTCCAGACTGAGGGGAGGATTCAATCAGCTAACAGGTCAGGTGTGGAGGTTCATGCCTGAAGTCCCAGATAACTGGGAGGCTGAGGCAGAAGGATCTCAAGTTTGAGGCCAGCCTGAGACACTGTCTCAAAAAAAAAGGAGGGGGGCTGCGGATAGAGCTCAGGGGTGGAGCCCTTGCCTAGTGTATACAAGGCTCTGGGTTCAATTCCCATGACGTGCAAAAACAAACCGGATCAGGGATGAGACAGCAGAACCTAGGGCTCCCCCTCCCTCCCCTCTGGGGCCTCACCTGTCCGTTCTCCTCATCCGACGACCGCGCCTCGGTCCTCTTCTCCTTGAAGGCCCAGACGGGCACAGACACGGGCAGGGACTTGGCGTACTGCTGCGTGGGCAGGGCTGAGGCGGGGGGCATGGAGCAGGCCGGGGGGCCAGCGGGGGCGTCCTCGCTCAGGCTGCCGTCTGC
>NW_022900931.1:65190573-65191570 GCF_012274545.1 Fukomys damarensis
GGGGCGGGTGGCCCGGGCCACTCACCGTCTGTGCTCTCGGGGTCCGACTCACAGAAGGGGGGCAGGTCTTGGAGGGTGGTGTCCTCATCCATCACAAAGAGCCCTGCAGATGGCATCAGAACCCCGGCCGCTCAGCCCCGACTCCGGGGGCCTCTGCGATTATCGTCCCCGCGCCTCCAATGCCCTTCGCCTCCTCCGCTCATCATCAGCAGAGTCCAGCCTGTCACCTGCCACCCGCCAGAGAACAACTGGTGCTGTGACCTCTGGGAGGTTTGTCCGGGACACTGGGACCCCACACGGAAGTGGAGAGAGGTCAGGCACCATTTGATCCTACTTGACAAATGAGGCCCAAAGGCCACTGTGGGTCCTGCACTTGCCCAAGGTCTCCAGCTAATCAGCAGCACCAGAATTCTCTCCAACAATGCTGAGGCAACAAACCAACCATCATTAAGAAGAACAGCGGAGTTAACTCCTATTTATCAAGGCCCCTGCAAACTCCTACTCAATCCTCAAAGCCCTAGTGTTCAGCCTTTGGGAAGCCTCTAATCTCTAAATTACCCCCAAACACCCAGCGGCTCCCTGGTCTCTGAGCCCGGCTGCTTCATGCATCTGCAGTCCCACTCCTCCGAAGGTCTCAGCTTCCTCGGCTGTTGCCCAGTGACTGCTGAACCCCACCCTGGGCCCCAAGGTCCCCATGACCGCTCTCAGGACCAGTTCCCTGCAGAGGCCTGAGCATGCTCCTGTATGCTGCCAGGCTGGTGATGGAGGCACCCACGGGACACCAAGGCTGAGGGCACAGTCCCGTCCCCAGCCTCTCACCTCCATTATCGCTGCCACCCAGCCGCTCCCCCGAGGCCTCTGTCTCTGTGGGCTCGTCCTCGTCCTCCTCATCGTCCTCCTTCGGCAAGGCCAGGCGGGGCGGGCTCGGATCAGGACTGGGCGGCTGTGGAACTGGTGGGGGTTTGGGTGGCCGGGCAGCAGCCGCAACTCTGTGGGC
>NW_022900931.1:65191783-65194640 GCF_012274545.1 Fukomys damarensis
GCAGGAGAGGGGCTGAGGCCTGGCCACTGCGCCTCCCCAGCCCGGATGGCACTCGCGGCCTGGCCTCCACTGCTGCTCAGCTGGGGGCCTCTCCAAACCCGACACCTGCCCCTCTCCTCCCGATGGGCCCCTCGTGGCCCGGCCCATCTCATGTCCTCAGGACGTGCCTGGGGCATCTGAGCCGCCCACAGTTTTGCACACAGTACAGACAGGTAGGAGGGGAAACACTGATTCCACGTGGAAAGGACCACGCTTCGGCTACGCCAGGTAACGTGAGCATCTCCGTCTTCTGGGACGTTTGAAGCTGCACGTGTGGCAGGCGCTGCATCTCTGGGGACAGCCCCCGGCCCACCCCGCAGAAGGCCCACAGGGACCTCTTTCTGATCTGCCCCTGCCCCTTGCCAGTCCGCCCCTCATCTGGTGTGGACGAGATTCCTCACCCTGGATGGACCTGATACACACAGCCCTCAGGACAGGACTGAGGTCTGTGACTGAGTACCCCGGGATGTGGGGTTTGAATAAAGACAAATAATGGCCAGGGAGCTGCTCTGTGCTAGAAACACACCAAGAGGTATCCGAAGTCCTCTGAAGCCTGGTCCTGGAGCCTCCTTCCCTGGGCCCGGTCGGCTCCCGGGAGTTCCCTGCAAAGCCTGGGGTCCCGCCATCCCAGCTCAGGTCACAGAGCTAGTGACAGCTGTCCCACTGCCCGCCTCCTCTGTCACACTGTGGACTCCCCAAATGCAGGACTCCCTCTGCCCAGGACAGGCGTGTCCCTTAGGGAGATGATGGGGAAAAGGGCAAGAGGCTGGGGGCTGTGTTCCTACCCTGACTCCAACTTGCTGTGTGACCCTGGCCCACGGCCTGACTTTCTGTGCAGGGTCTACCCTGACACCTCAGTGGCCACCTAGAGGTGGGCACTGTGATCTCAGGGACTACTCAGGCCCTGGGAGGAAGGCATGGCTGCCACCAGCAGCCTTCTCATCTCCCCTCTCTCTCTCCGAGGGACGAGCTCTCATCACCCCACTTTGTAGTCAGAAACTCAGACCCAGTTCAGGGCCTGTTCTTTTTTTTTTGGTACCCAGGACCAAACTCGGGACCTTGAGCTTTCGAGGCAGGCAGTGGCACCCCTGAGTTAAATCCCCGGCCCCTTAGAGCCTGTTTTTAATTTTCACTGCTGTTCTGCTCCCTTAGGTGGTGAGATTCATGATCTCACCCAGATGGGAGAGAAGCTGAGAGCTTAAGACACTGGCCAGAAGGCACACAGCCAGATAAGGCAGGAGTGGGGCTGAAACTGCTTCTTCTGGAAGCCCAAACTGCACAGCACTGGACAGTGATCCTGTCCAAGCAGGGACATGACAGATCCAGGGCCACGCAGCCTGGCATGCGGGCCTGGGCTCTCACTACTCTGGGTCCCAGGCCCTTCTGCCATGGAGGGAACAGGGAAAGGGGGCTCCCGGGACAGCCACAGGAAGGGGGGGTTGCGTGGGCGGTGAATCTCCCATCAGAAGAGACAGGGACAAAAGGGTGGGAAGAGCCACACGAAGTCCCTGCCAGGGCCTGGAGACCGCGGACTCCGATTCTCAACCAGGAGACCGAGCCTAGCGACTCCCCCCACCCCCGAGAGTCCTGTGGGGTGTGGGGGGGGTCCCGCCTCAATGCAGAAGTTAACATTAGGGAGACCTGTCCCGCACATGCGGAGATGAGGAAAAGTGACAGGACCTTCAGGAGGGGCGAAAGGCAAGGAATAAGAGTGAGGAAAGTGGTTCCAGGAGGTGACAAGAGCAAAATCCCCCAAGAGGCGAGGGAAGCCAGAGGACTCCCACCCGCCGCGCCGTCAAGCTGGAGGCAGCCCTCACCCGCAGGAATGGAGAACGCGATCATGCAGGAGGCCGGGTGAGCGTCGGGGGCCCCGCTCCGCCGCGCAGACACCTCCCCACCGCGCCCGGGGTCCCGGGTAGACCCACTGCTCCAGGAAGAAAACAGGAAATCCCGCCCAGGTGGGAGCCAGAACCGGAAGTCCCGCCTTTGGACGGGTGCGGGGCGCCCAGAACCCCGCGGGTGACCTCCAGCCCCGGGGACGTGGTCCGCCGCCAAGGAAGCATCTCAGGGGGTCTGGACGCCGAAGACACGGCTGTCTAGGATTTGCCTCGGGTCAGACACGACCGTTCCTGGAGAAGGCTCCTTGTCAGAGCTCAGATAAGGGCCACTGGACAATCTCTGTCCTCTGGTCTATGTAGGCCGTCCCCCTCCCCTAAGTTACTCGCCCGGCCAGCGCCCCTTGGCCTCGGGGCTGCCAAATACTCCCCACACCGCGGTTCACAACGCCGCCTCCACTCACGTGCCCGTAGCCAGCATGGCCAGACTGATGCCGTCTCCGCCCTCAAAAGGTATGGCGGCGCCTTGCGTCATTTCCGTTTACCTGCTCCTGCGTTCTGCCCATCCCACCTCCCTGGTCCGAGCTGCCAGAGACCAAAGCGGCCACACGGGCTTCTGCGGAGTTAGTGGGGCGTAAGCAATAGCAAACTGCCCATAAGAAATATGTAGTAAGGGTGAGCAGAAACCAGCCTAGGTCATTTCGATTCACCCTCAAGAAACATGGCTGTTCACGCATGCCTACCCGGGAGCACAATAAACGAAAGCCAGCGACCTGACGTGGCTTATCCATAATCAACTTCCAGAGAAAGGGAAGAGAGGGGTGCCCGTAACAGACATGGCAGCTACACGACTTCATCTGCCCATAACTATACGGGCTGTTCTTCCCTCTAGCCTAGCCCTCCCTTTCAGCACCAAGGATGGCAAAGAGCCAATTGGCCTTTCTCGCTTCGGTGTGCCCAGCTTCAAGATGGCGACTCAGACT
>NW_022900931.1:65194760-65201881 GCF_012274545.1 Fukomys damarensis
CCCCCCCCCCCCCCCCGTTACTCAGGAATTCGCCTGGGGCAGCTTCCTTGGCAATGACGGCTTCGTCGCGTTATTCCGGAAACTTCAGCACTTCTTCTGAGGTATAGTTCCTCTCACCTTCTTTTCCTTTATGTTCTCCTCTTTTCCAGCACCTCGCTGTAGCGCCCCGCAGGGAGATGAGACTGCCCCGCATGAACATGGCCTCTGCGGACCCGCTAATGCCCTGCCCTCGAATACAATGGCACCTTTATGGCTTCGTTGCCAGAATACAGTATGGAGAAGTGAGCGTTCCGAGGAGAGGTGGAGCTTTTGGTCCCTCCCATTTGTTTACTTGGTGGGGAGAGTAGAAGCACTGCGCCTGCGCACTTTCGCTGGCCGACTGTACAGAGCCACATGACTTGAACTTGTTCAGGTTCACCTACCCTGTCCTGCAAGATGGCTTCACCCATTCCTGCTCTAGAATGGTAAGGGCTCTACCACTCTATGACCTCGAAGGGGAATATCTTTTCCGGATGTGACAGTACGTTGACCCGGAAAAGGAGGCGGCCGGGATAGTGGTGCTTTGGCGGCGGCTATGGAAGGATCTGGCTACCGAGTAAGTATTCAGAACCCATTCCCTCGCTTCCGTCTGTACGGTGCACCCTGGACCCGTGGTTTGCTTTTCTGTAACGCCGCGCTGGGGCTTTGGGAACCAGGCAGAACCATAGCAAACGCCATTTCCCTACAAACGCGCTGTCACGCTCCACTGTCCAGAGGGAGACTTATCTTTTAGCCCCGCCCCCTTTGGAATGCACGCCCACAACAGAACGCTGGGCGCCACCACGCCCCGGTCTCCCCTGAGAACGTCTGTGGGCCCCGCCCCCCCGGCTATATTTCTTCCCCTGGCCCGCTTCTATTGGCTCCGACCGCTGCGCGACTTCTCTGTAGGGGTCGGGTCCTGTCTGGTTCCCGCCCCCAGGTGGTGTTTGAGAAGGGAGGTGTCTACCTGCACACCAGCGCCCGGAAGCACCAGGACCCAGACTCCCTCATCGCCGGCGTTATCCGTGTCGTGGAGAAGGTGGGCCTGGAGGGAGCAGGGCTGGGATTGAGGCAGTATTTGTAGGATTCTTGTGGAGGTCAGCGCTGGAAACTCAGAAGGCTGGGGTGGGAATTGCTATGAGGGACGAGGCGTTGGAATGCTGAGCGTGGAGATTGCAGAAGTTTGGAAATTGCAGCAAAAAGCTTTAAGTGGTTTGGGGAGCCCCCTGACCCTCTCCACTTCCCTCAGGACAATGACGTCCTCCTGCACTGGGCTCCTGTGGAGGAGGCTGGAGATTCCACCCAAATCCTCTTCTCCAAGAAGGTAGGCTCTTCCCTAAGGCAGTGAGAACCGCAATCCCAGGATTGCAGAAGTAGCTTGCCTTGGGGTGGCTGGGCGCCTAGACCTCTCAACTCTGAGCTGCTTTTTCTGGGTGAAGCGGGTTGCAGTTGCTCACTTAAGGAAAGCAAGGTGCTCTGCCAGCATGCGGAGGGACAGTGCAGCCTGGGGGTTCCAGCTGCTGGAAGGTGTGGCTTTCTGAGGGGTCTGCTCCCATCAGCTTGAGGCTGCTCCCTGGATTGCTCCCTCCTCCACGGTTCTCACACACTTTTGTCCCCCTCCTGTCCTCCAGGGATTGTCAGCAGCACCACAGCCCTGGCACCATTTGTCTGAGTCCTTCCTCCCAAGCTAGCAGTGATGACAACAGTCACTGTTTATGAGCAAACCACTTTTTCCCTTAATTGAGATATAATTCCCAACTCTCCAAGAGAAGTGTATTTAATGTGTATGACAAACATGTACTAATAAAAGAAGATGTATTTCACTTACCATGAAAATCCAAGTTTATAGTAAAGTTTTTAAAAATTTATGTAATCCCAATACTTGGGAGGCTGAGCCAGGAGGATTGCTACAAGTTCAAGGCCAGCCTGGACTATACTGAGACCCTATCTCAAAAAAAGAAAAAAGTTTAAAAGTGCATAGTTAGGCATATTCACAAGGTTGTGCATTACTTTATTCCTTCATGTTTGTGGAACGTGGGATGTTTTGCTTCCTCATGCTTGTTTCCAGCTGTAGTCTGTGATTGGCTGTGCTGTTTTGACCGCTTGTCTTTTTCTGTGGACACACTTTCATTACTTGTGGCCATATCTGTATGAGTGGAATTGCTGGCTCATTGCTTAACATTTTGAGAAACAGCCCCGCTGTTTTCCAGTGCTGCGGCACCATCTTACACCCCATCAGCAGTGTGTGAGGGTTCCGCTTTCTCTTGGTCCTCGATGGCACATATTGCTGTCTGTCTTTGGTCCCAGCTGTTCTGGTGGGCATGAGGTAGGATCTTCCCATGGTTTAGACCTGGGCTTCCCTAATGAGTACTTGCAGTTTGCTTTAAGCACCATGGCCTCATGCAGTCCCACTGCAGAGCTGCCTACTATGTACCATTTCTCTCTCCAAGCACTGGGAGACTTGGGTTTGAATCCTGGTTCATCCCTGGCTGTGTTGGTGACCTAGAGCAAGTGCTATGCTTTCTTTGTTCAGGGGGGCTTCCTTCTGGTGAGGCCTCAGGGCTCTGATCTGGCACCCTTGAATCCATAGCTCGTACTGTCCTCTCTTCTCCCAAGGACTCCAGTGGGGGTGACCCCTACCCCTCTGAGGAAGAACCCACCTTTGACCCTGGCTATGAACCTGACTGGGCTGTCATCAGTACTGTGCGGCCACGGCTCCACCAATCAGAGCCTGCCAGAGGTAGGATGAGCTGGTGCCCCTGAGGGGCAGTAGGACACATCTTGCCCTCACTGGGCATGGCTCCAGAGGCTTTGCTGCCCACAGTCAAGATGGCCACCTGGCACTACCTTTCTTTTCCAGGAGAGTGGAGTAGGTTGTCTCTGGGCACCCTCATGAGTCCTACTCTTGAAAGTTTCTTCTCTGTCAAAGGTGACAGATGAAGCAGTCACAGGGTTATTTGTGCTATCCTGGAGTCACAGAGGGTGTGGGGCATCTAGAGGAGGTGGTAGACCCCTCTGGGGAGAGAGGCCTTTCAGGAAGAGGTGGTACTAGAGCTTAGCTCTTCTGAGTTTTTCTCCCACTAGAGAGAGAAACCTGTGGAAAAGCCCCCAGGCTTTTGTTGTGGCTTGAGTTGGGATCTAGAACAGACAGGGTTGGAGATAAAATAGGCAGGGAGCAGGGACAGACCTGAGGGGCCCTGGGTGCCAAGTTGAGGAATATAAGCTTCCTGGAAGGGTGGAATGGGTACACATCCACCAGGGTTCCTTCCCTTTTTATTCAGCTGTGATTCTGAGGAAGTGGGGAGTGGTATGAGTTCCCAGAGGCCAGCATGTTGGGGGTGGCTTGTGGTGGGGACTCTAGAGCGAGCCGTGCTGGTGGAGTGTCCTCCCTTGAACTGGTGGCTGCTGGCCTCCCAACCGTGTCTGACATGGTGCTGTCTGCCTAGGAACAGAGCCCAGCTCCCCCCGGGGCCAGTGGGCCTTCTCAGTGAGTCTGGCGGAGCTCAAGTCCATCCGCCGGTCTAAGCCAGGCCTTAGCTGGGCCTACCTGGTGCTGGTGACCCAAGCTGGAGGCTCCCTGCCTGCCCTGCACTTCCACCGTGGCGGCACCCGAGCCCTGCTCCGAGTTCTTAGCCGCTACCTGCTGCTGGCCAGGTGAGCCTGCTCCCAGGCCTGACTCCTCAGGGCTGACAAAGAAGCACAACTGCAGAGTGATTTTTATTTTTTTTGGTACTGGGGATCGAACTCGGGTCTTTGCGCTTGGGGCAGAACCGCTGAGCTAAATCCCCAGCCCTGCAGGGTGACTTAAAGGAAGAAGAAAGGAAGCAACTGGCACGTGTAATTGAGAAGTCCCATAATACTGCCTTCCCAGATCCCAGGGCCAGAGTGTTAGAAAGGGTTCCTCTTTTCCCCTCTGGGGCCTGGACCACCAGCAACCCTGGCTTAGCAACCTCAGTGGGTAGAAAACATCACTTTTGTCACAGTTCCTACAGAATCCTAAGGCTGTCTCTCATTGGTTCATCTTTGAGTCAGTCACCTTGGCCAGGGAAGTGGAAGGCTCTCATTGGCCAGCATGGGTCATGTGCCAACCCCCAGGGTCCAGCTCTGGTCTCCCAGCAGTAACACCAGAGATGAGGAATTCCCCGGGAGCAGGTGGGACACTGCCACTGGCACAGATTGGTGTGGACAGCCCTGGACACCATGCTCTCTGCCACTGTGTAACCCGTGTGTCCCCTCCTGCTGCCCAGCTCCCCACAGGACTCCCGCCTCTACCTTGTCTTTCCCCATGACTCCTCTGCCCTCTCCAACTCCTTCTACCACCTGCAGCTCTTTGACCAGGACAGCTCCAACGTGGTCTCTGTGAGTGTCCTCGGCCCTGGACCTGACAGGGTGGGCGTTGGGCAGGGTGAGACCTGAGGGGGCAGCGATGACAACCTTCATCCCTGTCCCCAGCGCTTCCTCCAAGACCCCTACTCCACCACCTTCAGCAGCTTCTCCCGAGTGACCAACTTTTTTCGGGGAGCCCTGCAGCCACACTCCGAGGGGGCCTCCTCCCCTGACCTTCGCCCCCCACCCGATGATGAGCCTGGGTTTGAGGTCATCTCCTGTGTGAGTGTGGAATGGACCCTCCCTCTGACTTCCTGACTGTCACCTGGGCAGGGGACCTCATTTCCCTGGGCCTGCACTTCCTTCTTGGTGACTTAGGGACAGTAGCAGCCCTGTCTTCCCGGGGTCGCTTCAGGGGTGACTCAGGGCAAGCTGATGAGGCTGTGCCAGGCTCTGGTGCCCCCTGGCTGCTCTTTCAGGGGACCTTCCTGCCTGGGGGTGACTGAGCACCATGGTCTCTGAGACAGGGTTGGGGCCACCCCATGTCGCAGGTGGAGCTGGGACCGCGGCCGGCTGTGGAGCGCACCCCTCCAGTCACAGAGGAGGAGTGGGCCCGCCACGTGGGCCCCGAGGGCCGCCTGCAGCAGGTCTCTGAGCTGAAGAACCGGATCTTCTCGGGGGTGAGCACAGCTGGGCAGGGCGGGGTCGGTGGGCAGCCAGGAGGCCCGCTGAGTTGTCTGTCCCATTCCATCCCAGGGTCTGAGCCCCAGCCTGCGGCGTGAGGCCTGGAAGTTTCTCCTGGGCTACCTCAGCTGGGAGGGCTCAGCCGAGGAGCACAGGGCCTACGTGCGCAAAAAAACGTGAGTGGGGAAATGTGGCCCCGCATTCCCAGGATGCCCCTGCCCTGTGAGGCCCCTGCCTTGACCCCTCAGGGCCCCTCACCTCAATGCTCGTGTGTCCAGCCACATCTGCAGAGCCCAGCTGTACCAGTCCCTGACACGCTTTGTCCAGCAGGGGTGACAGATTCTCACTAAAAACCCACACAAGCGTAGTGCACACCCGTAATCCCAGCACTGGGGAGACTGAGGCAGGCGCACTGAGAGTTTGAGGCCAGCCTGAACTATACAGTGTGACCCCATCTCAAACAACAACAACAGAACCCCTCAACTAAAGCCCACACGATCGTCTTTTGTGTGGCCAGCAGTGGGGAGAGGAAGGGTGGTGACAAGAGTGTCCTGCTGGCAGGCTTGGCTCTGTGTGGTCAGGGCAGAGTCCTGGGGTGACCAGGATGAGGCAGCACGCCGGTGGGGAGTTTCTTTCCAGGGGCTTCCTGCTCTCTTCTGCCCGCAGGGACGAGTATTTCCGCATGAAGCTTCAGTGGAAGTCCGTGAGCCCAGAGCAGGAGCGGAGGAACTCACTCCTGCACGGCTACCGCAGCCTCATTGGTGGGTGTCGGGTGGGGGTCACCTCGGGAGGGAGTGGGGTGAGCAGAGGCGGGAATGGCTGGGAGACAGGCCAGGGGTGAGAAGGGAAGGCGGCCTTGGGGTGAAGAGGCAGCTCTGGCCAGGAGAACCTGACTTCCTCAATTGACCCCACCGTGGGAGGCTGCGGCAAGCTGGGGGAAGCGGGGACCTTGTGGCGGAAGGGTTGGGATGGTTCCTGCCCGCAGAGTGAGCCCTGGAGACCCCTTGCCTTTCTCACACTTTCACCAGAGAGAGACGTGAGCCGCACTGACAGGACCAACAAGTTCTACGAGGGCCCTGAGAACCCTGGGCTGGGCCTGCTGAACGACATCCTCCTCACCTACTGCATGTACCACTTCAACCTCGGTGCGGCAGTGGGCGGGCAGGGCCCGGCTGGGTCCCTCCAGGGTGCTGAGGGCCTGACCGGCACACTGACCCTGTGTCTCCCCAGGCTACGTCCAGGGCATGAGTGACCTCCTCTCCCCGATCCTCTACGTCATCCAGAACGAGGTGGATGCGTTCTGGTGTTTCTGCGGCTTCATGGAGCTCGTGGTGAGGTGCATGGTGGGGTGGAGACGGCTCCTTGTGGAATCGGGGTTCCTGGCACCTCACACGAACCTCCCTTGCACCCTGCAGCACGGGAACTTTGAGGAGAGTCAGGAGACCATGAAGCGGCAGCTGGGGCAGCTCCTGCTACTGCTGAAGGTGCTGGACCAGCCGCTGTGTGATTTCCTGGGTACGTTCCAAGGGCCGGTGGCAGGAACAGTGGGGCCACAGAGTGTGTGTGGGACAGTGGGTCCTGATCCAGATGAGAAATATCCACTGTGAGCCAGAAACTAAAGCGGAAGCGGAAGGCTGGGGGCAGTTCAGAGCCGCCCTGTACTTGCAGGGGACCCGTCGTGTGCCAGGCCAGGCCCCGCTGCTTTCCCTCATTCCAGGGTGGCTTGGACTCCGGCTTAACCTGCTGGGTACTTTTCAGGAAAAAGGACCTGGATGCGGCTCCATTGAGCCACTTCTCACCTTGTGCCAAGATGGAAACTGGTTCCCTAGCCAGGCATTTTGGTATATACCTGTAACCCCAGCACTCTGGGAAGCTGAGGTAGGAGGATCACAAGTTCCAGCCCAGCTTGGGCAACCTAAGCACTTAGAGAGAGACCCTGTCTCAAAAAAACAAAAAAGAAAAAAGTTTAAGAAAGGAGGGCTGGGGATAGAGCTCAGTCCAAAGGTCCTGGGTTCAACCCCCAGCACCACACACACACACACACACACACACACACACACACACACACACAAAAAAACACGACGCGGTCTCTC
>NW_022900931.1:65201950-65203724 GCF_012274545.1 Fukomys damarensis
CACACACACACACACACACACACACACACACACACACAAAGAAAAACAAGAAACTGGTTCCCTGGCTCTGGGGCTGCCGCATTCCAGTTGTATACTTTTTTCATGACTTGTTCAATATAAAAAAAGAAGTGCTGGGAATTCAGATTAAGAAAAAGAAACACTGGTCAGGTGTGGTGGGCACACCTGTGATCCTTGCACTTGAGAAGCTGAAGCACGAAGATTGCCACGGCCAGCTTGGGCTACATAGTGAATTCAAGGCCGGCCTCAACTACAGAGACCTTGCCTCAAAGAAAAGTAAAAGGCATGGACAAGAAGAAAGGTCTAGGACTGCACTGGGGAGGGAGATGACAAATATGTGGCCTCGTGTCATCGATGAGAAAACCAGCTGAGTCTTAGCATGGTTAAAAAAGCAAAAACAGGCCGGGAATTTAGCTCAGTGGCACTGTGCCAGCCTCACAAGTGCAAGGTCCTGAGTTTGATCCCTGGTACTGGAAAAACAAAAACAAAAAAACGTGTCACTTCCAGGACACCAGGCAGAGCTGCCTGTCACTAAGTCTTCTGAAACATCGCTCGTCTGAGAGCAGGCCATGCTGTCCATCCAAGGATGCACTCATTTAACCTGACCCGCAGGCCTTGCAGGCCCCATTTCACACCCTGATGCATATCTTAAGGATTTTTGTTTTGTTTTGTTTTGTTTTGTTTTTTGAGACAGGGTCTCACTGTATAGTCAAGACTGACCTGGAACTCAATATGTAGCCCAGGCTGGTCTCGAACTCACAGCGATACTCCTGCCTCAGCCTCCCAAGTGCTGGGATCATGCCCGGCCTGTTTTAAGGATTTTCAAGGAGCAAACCTTTGTCCAGGACAGCACTTGTTTCACAGCTTTTGAGCCCTGTGTCCACCCATACAGCTGCTTTTCCAGAGTTCTTGTAGCAGCTAACAAGTGGGCCAGCCATGTATCTGGGGGTCTGGTGCCCTCGGGGGCTGGGGATCTGTGCTCCTGGTTTTGGTCCTGTATCCCTGGGCCGGAGAGAGAGAGATGTGCAGCTTGCACACTTTTCGTGAGCGTGACAGGCAGGGCAGGAGAGGTCCTAGGTGGGTCACTTCTCAAGAGGCTGAGGACTGGGGGTACCCTGCTGTAGGCCCAGGTGCTGAACTGTTTACCTCCAGATTCCCAGGACTCTGGCTCTCTCTGCTTCTGCTTCCGGTGGCTGCTCATCTGGTTCAAGAGGGAATTCCCCTTCCCAGACATCCTCCGGCTGTGGGAGGTGGGCACGTTGAGGGGCGGCCCAGAGGAGGGAGACTGGGCTGGTTGGGGGCCGGAGGGTAGATGGGGGACTATGGGCTGATTGCTCCTGAGTCCCCAGGTGCTGTGGACGGGGCTTCCGGGTCCCAATCTGCACCTGCTGGTGGCCTGCGCCATCCTGGACATGGAGCGGGACACCCTCATGCTGTCGGGCTTTGGCTCCAACGAGATCCTGAAGGTGAGCTCCCCGCCCACACTAGCCGTGACGTTCGAGGCGGGACTGCAAGGTGTTACGGTCCCTTGCCCTGGCCTCTCCATGTCCGACCCGTCCTGTCCCCGCTGCCCGCCCGCAGCACATCAACGAGCTGACCATGAAGCTGAGCGTGGAGGACGTGTTGACGCGCGCCGAGGTGCTGTACCGGCAGCTCGCCGCCTGCCTGGTGAGTCCCGGTCCCTCCCTGCAGCCCCGCCCCGCGCCCAGGGCGTCTCTGACCCTGCTCGTCCCCAGGAGCTGCCCCACAACGTGCA
>NW_022900931.1:65203933-65204277 GCF_012274545.1 Fukomys damarensis
CCCCCTGACGGATGGTGACCGACGTGCTGGAGGCAGCGCCCAGCCGACCACAGGACCTTTGGCGGCCAGATGGGGGAGATGGGGCGCTCGGGACAGCGCTGCCACGAGCCCAGCAGCTGCCGGGGCGAGGAATAAACTCGTTCGATCCGCCCTGTACCCCCTCAGCGTCGTGCTTCCCTCCCTGCGCCCCCGCCCCACATGGCCCCGTTATGGAAGAGGTCGGGTCACCTCGGAATGGGAGCAGCTCTGGTTGACAGATGGCAGCGACACCCGGCGAGGCCACTGGCCACGCGCTTTCGCTTTCCGAGAACACTTTAATGCGGGGCCTTCGGGTGGACGGAGGG
>NW_022900931.1:65205351-65219755 GCF_012274545.1 Fukomys damarensis
CTGCCGGCCGGCTGAGGTTGCCCTCCCCGCGGAGGTATTCCTGGGGAATCCCGCCGGCGCCCGTCAGGGCCCAGCCAGGCTGCACCTGCCCCTCGGCCTGCACTCCCGCGGGGTCCCCTCCCCAGCTCGAGTTCTGTGCCCCGGACCTTGGCGATGGGCTCCCGCTTCTCAGGACAGAAGAGGGAGGGAGGCGAGGAGGAAGGGTTGCCGGCTCCATTCCCGACCCCCGGGGGGCGTTCGTGAGGCCCCACTCACCAGGAGTGTGCGTCTTTCAAACTTCCTCATCGCCTTTCTGCAGCCCAGCGCCTTGACATCTTTAAGGGCCTGTCGTGGACCAAGCAGATGGTGCTGGGTTGCTGGATGCTGAGGTCCGGGTGCCCTTTCTGCTTCTGCCCACAGCCAGCCATTTACCGCTTTCCTTCCACGCCCCAGGCCCTTGTCCATGCAGTCTGTGCCCTCAGCTCTGACCTCAGCTGCGACTCAGATGTCACCACTTGGGGACATCTTAGAGTTGATCCCATCTCACCCCATGCTCATCCCTGCTTCTTGTGAGAGAGAGACAGAGACAGAGACAGAGACAGAGAGATCTCACTACGCAGTCTAGGCTGGCCTGGAACTTGGCAATAACCCTCAGGCCTCAGCTGCCTAAGTACTGTGATTACGCCATCCCTACGTCAGTGGTGTTCTGTGAGCTCTGTGAAGGTGCGATTGTATCTGTCTCAGTCACGTGGTGTCCTGCGGCGTGGTAATTATGTTTGGCTGGTTGTGGACCCAGAGAGCTGAGTACCCTTTGCCCTCAGCCCTCTGTGGCTTCTGGGCATCTGGAGCCAGGTAACTTCCAGGCCCTGCCCACCCCTTGGTCACCCTTCCTGACAGCAGCCCTAGTTGTGCAGAACAATGTTCACCTCTGCACCCAGGGTCTCCTGCCTCCCCTTTGCCAGGGAAAGAGTGACTAAAGTCTCAGCCCCTCCCGCAAGCCTTGTCACAGTGTCCCTCATGCCAGCAGGTCCCCGAGGAAGGATGTGTTCCCTCACCCCCAACTCCCGCAGCTCAAATCTCCCTGGACCCCCTGCACTGCAGTGTCAGGGCCCAGGGACTGGGAGAGTTCAGGAGGGGACATGGACAAGGGGCACTCAGGCACTCAGAGCAGCAGGGCCAGCTCCCCTCAGGTGTCAGGAAGCCTCCTAGAAGAGGGGACCCGGGAATTGGCTCTCTGGAGGGGAAGGCAGGCACTCCAGGCAGGGGCATGGTCAGGGCACAGGGAACAGTGGGCTGCACAGTGGGCTTCCGAAGCTCGGAGCGTGGGCGTGGTGGCACGCTCCTGTGGTCCCAGCACGTGAGGCTGAAGCAGGAGGATCGGGGAGTTTGAGGCCAGCCTGGGCTACACAGTGAGTTCAAGGCCAGCCTGAACTGCGTAGCAAGATCTCATTTTAAGAAAGCAACAAACAAGCAAGCAAGCACAGTGCATGTGGCGCGCTGGGAGGACGTCCAGGTAGTAGGGGTCCCTGGGAGAGAAGCAGCTGAAGCAGAGTGGAGGAGGCAAGAGCACTGGACTGGCCCTGAGCCTGGGGTAGGGACTGTCCCTGAGGCACGGGGAGGCCACACGGTCAGCTGTGTGTGGAGCCCCATCTGGAGCCAGGCTGGGGCGGCCGGGGGCTGGGCGGCCACGGCAGAGGCTGGGGTGAAGGTCCAAGGGACCCGATGGGGACCGGGTGGGCCGGGACGGAGGTGGGACCCAGCCGTGGTGGGGCCCTGGGGATCTGAGTGGGTTTAGGGACCTGTGCTGGGCGCAGCAGGCGGAGGGTCCTGGGGTTGGCTGGGTCACGGCGCAGGTCTGGGTCTTGGGACAAGCAGCTTCAGGTAGCCGCACGAAGTTGGGACAGTGGCCCAAAGGTGAGGTCGTCCATGGGATGCTGGTGGGGCTGTGGGAGCAGCACCGTTCGCGGCAGCTGGGGTGGCAGCTGGGGCTGGAGGGCGGCGCCTACCTTGTTGAGAGCCATCTGGTAGATGTCCTCTGGGGAGTGGTCCCTCTCTTCGGGGCGCAGCTTGTAGCCCAGCTTCTCGGGCATCTTCTCCACCACATAGTTCCGCAGCTTCACACCGTTCACTTCTGTCCACGTGTTCTCGTCATACTGGGTGAATTTTGTCAGGTTGAGCCCGAGGCTCTTGCAGAGTGTGTGCAGGATCCTGAGGGAGTGGGGAGGCGGGGTGAGGGCTGGGTTTGGGGGGCCCTGTCCCTATCCAAGCTTGGAGAAGGCCCTGCGGGGCTGTGCACGAGGCTTCGGCTAGACAGGAGTGAAAGGAGACGAGGCCAGAAGGCTGAGGGCAGAACCAGGACAGGACTGGGTGAGGAGGAGCCCGGTTGGTTTTCGTTGAGGGTGCAGTGAGAGCCGGACATGACCGGGGAATGGGGACAGAGCTTAGGATGGTGGGGTTTGGGACGGGGAAGGGCCAGGGGCCAGGGTCCTGAGGGTGCTGGGGGTCAGAGCTGGAGGCTTGGAGGGAATGGGGCAGGGCCAGCTGGGTCTGGCTGGAGGAGCCTGGGCCTGTGGGGAGCTGCACTGCCAGGGCTGGGGCCAGGGAGACCACAGGGGTGGGAGAGGTGCAGGCTGAGCTGGAGGCTGGGTCTAGCTGCGAGTCAGACCCCGGTGTGGGGCTGGGGTGTGGCAGCGGTGGGTGCTCAGTGGTGGGTGCTCAGTGAGTGCACAAGGCCCTCTGATCCTTAGCACAAAAGAACCACGGAAAGATGCTGGAGCCTGAGGGGATGAGGTGGGGTTCTGGTTGTTTGGGCGCAAGGATGGGATGGGGCTGAAGGTGGCCAGGGCAGGCCTCACCTGTGGGAACTGGGCATGCGCATGGCTCCAAGCTCCCCAGACCAGCCAGTCTTAGGGTCCCGGAAGGTAAGGATGCGGCCCCCAATCCTGTTATCTGCTTCTAGAATGGTGACCTGAGGAATCGGGGGAGCAGGGCTCTTCAGCTCCTGAGTGCTGAGCCAGGCTGGCCCCAGCTTTCCTCCATCTCCATAGCAGCACAGACCTAGACCAGAAGGACCCCTATCTTTCTCAGGGTAGCAGGGGCTGGAGTGAAAACAGTGAGGCCACTGGCTGGATTGGGGGACTTCCCAGCCAGCCAGGGAAAATGTGGGGTGGTTTCCTGCATGTGCAAAGCAGCTAGCGAGCTCTCGTTCCTGGATATGGTGGGGTGGGGCAGTGGTTGGACCTCAGGGGACACTTCCCCCTGCTGGGGTCACTGCCTCCACCTGCCACCCCACTTCGGTCAGCGGGACTTCCCTGGGGTGCAGGAGGCTCTCGGCAGACACTAGAGCAGAGCTTTCAGGGGAAAGGACAGCGCCCGCCCTCGCCGCCCAGGACTCTGGCCCACAGCAGGAAGTACTCGGGGCAGACTTCGTGCAGTGCTTCTCACCTTGTGTCCAGCGTCACTGAGCACCTTGGCGGCCACCAGCCCAGCCACTCCAGCGCCAACCACAATCACCTTCTGGGGCTGCAAGGTCTGACTGAGGCCATGGGTCACCACCTTGAGGAGCTGCTCATAGTCGGGGTCCTGCATGCATTTCTCGAAGGGGTCCGGGCTGGAAGTCTTCCAGGCCAGGGAGGCTGCCAGGCTGAAGAGGATGGGGGCCAGGGCGAGGAGGAGCAGGGCTGGAGAGGGGGGACAGGGTCAGGGACAGGTGCCGCAGTGCTGTGCTCCCACCGTACCCGCCCCGCACACTTACCCAGCCGGGCCATGGCTCAGGAGGGAGGTGTCGTCTGGGATGGAGAAGCGAGGGCCGCTGTGATCAGGGCGTGTCCCCCACCCAACTGCCGGCTCAGCCCTTCTCTCTGGCCAGGTGCCCCCCAGCCCTGCCCCACCAGTCCCTGGGCCTCCCGTTCCCTCCAGCCTCTGCCTGTTTTCTCATCACCTCCCTGTCTTGCTGCCCCCTCTCCGCCCTGCCTGTCAGGCCTGGTCTCTGCAGGTCCCTGTCGCTGTCCCGCCGCCAGCCTCTGCACCTCTCCTTCCAGCTCCTGCGTCCCTCTGTCCCTCCGCAGCCTTTCTCTCTCCTTAAATGGGCCCTGGGCCCCGCCCTCCCCTCCCCCTGGCACACTGGGTGTGGGGGGCGGAACTGCTTTCCTGGAGTCATCGATGCTGGGAGGCCAAAGGAGGTTGGAGGGGGTGACCGGAGGGGTAAAAGTGTCGAGAGGAAATAACAACTCTCTTTTCTTCCTCTTGCCCCAAATAGTTCTGGGGCAGTTGAGAAGCTAGAAATACATCTTGAGGTACTGGTGCCGAGGGTGGGGGCTGCCCTTGGGTCCGTCCTACCAACCCAACATTCTGCCTGCTTCCTGAGCTCGGGCAGGGGGACCGAGGTGCCTGGGTCAGGTTCAGCTGCCTGCGCCAGTGGGAGCCCTGGTCCTGGTGGTGGGCGGCAGCAGGTGAGGGCTCTGGCCCAGCACCTGCCAGATGTGACTGTGGGCCACCCAGCCTTCCCCTCGTAGTGGCTCCAACGGGGGCCAGTGCCACATGGGAGGATGGAGTGACGCCAGGTGAGGTGGGCAAGCAGGTCTGGGTCAGTACTGTGGTGGGCTCAGCTTGGGGCAGGGCTGGAGTCGGAACCAGAGGACAGCTCTCTTTAGCCGCGAGGCCCGTGGGGGTGGAGAAGCAGTGGGGGTGTTTCTTGGGGTGGAGGGAGGTTTGGTTCTCTGGAGCAGGATGGAAGGCATTGCCGAGAGACAGCGAGCCGGGGAAACTCCGCAGTCCATCAAAAGGGATGTGGTTTGGGGGGAGTGGGGGGCACAGGAGTGAGTCAGAGGCACTGTGTGGGTGGGGGGCCACTGGACAGAGCCTCCAGCCTGAATGGGAGAGAAGAGCCGAAGCCTGCAAAACTAGCTCTCAGGGACCAGGACCCCAAGCATTCCAGCCTCGGGCTGCTGCTGGGCCACTCTGTGCTCAGGGCTTTTCAGTCCCAGAGACACTCACAGGGCCACACGTGACAGGAGGGGCAGTGGCAAGGTGGACCCTGGGGCTCAGAGGGGAAGGACTTGCCCCGAGTCCTTGCTAGGCGGGAGCACCTGGCTCCTGTAGCCTGGGAACCGCGTCCCACACCAGTGAAAGACAGCAGATTGTCATAAAAGGTGGAGGTGGCGGACCATGGGCACGGGCAGCTTGGTGGGGCTGGCTTTGCTGTCCCCAGGGTGAGTGGCCCTTAGCCCCTAGAGAGCAGAGGGAGGGAGCAGGCTGCAGGATAGCCAGTCCCCCACTGACTTGCCAACTTCACTGCTCTGCTGTTCCCTTTCCAGTGGGGAAGCCGAGGCCCAGTTAAGTCCTGGCTAGTGTGGCTGCCCAGTCTGGGCCAGTGTCCCCACACTCTTCTGTCAGGGACAAGCTCAGATCCACGACCAGAGCCAGGTCCTCTCCCTTGGGATTGGGGACATCTGGGGCCAGGTAACTCTGGGTGTGGCTACCCTGTGCCTACTGGCCCCTGGCCTCTACCCCCTGGAAGCCACAGTACCAATGTGTGCGACAACCTAAAACACCTCCGGGGACTACTCAGTGTTCCCAGGGAGGGCAGTTACTTCTCAGCAGCCTGGGTCACTGCTGGGCCTAACTCCAGAGCAACCATGGGACTCGGGGCACACAGTTGGGACAGCCAGCAGGAGAAGAAACGCCAGAGGCTGCATCCCAGGGTACCTTTATGCAGGGTGTTTGCGGTCACATTTGGAGGACTCTGGAGACTGCTTTTTTCCTTATTTCATGTTGCCTTCATTTGCAAGTAAAGGAAAAAAACACCCCAAGCCGGGTGTGGTGGTGAGTGCCTGTAATCTCAGCACTGGAGAGGCTGAGCCAGGAGGATCCCCTGGGCTGCATAGTGAGTTCAAGGGCAGCCGGAACTACATAGTGAGACCGTCTCCAAATTACAGAAAGACAGACAGACTCCAGATGGGGATGGTGGTGCATACTTATAATCTCAGCACTCTGGGAGGCTGAGGCAAGATGATCAAAAGTCTGAGCCCAGCCAAAGGGCAGGGGATGGGAATGCTTGCTGTGTGAAGGCCCCAAGTTCAAGCCCCAGTACTCAACACAAAACAACCAGTGTTGGTCTGAAGTAGTACTCAGCACCTTGCTTGTTCTAAGGTAAGCACTGAGAGGGGCCAGGTGGCAGGGCTGCAGGACCCTCCACTGAGAAGGACAGGACTTTCCTGGGTGTGCTGGGGACACTGCCAGGTGACGACAGTGTGGGGTCGGATGAGAGGCAGGAGACAGGACAGGATGCCTGGAGAACGCGGCAGGAGGCTGGGGCGGGGGGGGGGGGGGGGGGGGGGGGGGGGGGGGGGGGGGGGGGGGGGGGGGGGGGGGGGGGGGGGGGGAGGACATCTGTTTGCTGCAGTTGGTTTTGGGAAATCCTGGTTTTATTTGGTTTCTAGAAATCAAGTTTAATCCTTGTAGGCAGATCTAGTCTTTAGCAGGGAAAACCCTGCCCTGTTTGGTTTTCTTTCATAACCACAATGACAGATCTAATGGGGGGTTTAGGTCACGTACCCAGCGGCCAGAGCCCTGGCTGTGGCCCTTTTAAATTTAGTTCATTAGCTTCTGAGAAAGGCAGCTAGGGAAGGGCCCCAGACAGCTGGTGATCAGTGATAAGAAGAGTGAGCTAGGACTCTGGGCTGAGAATTGACTTCCTCAGGCAACAGGGGGTACAGCTCCTCCCAAATGCGTTCCTTTGTTCTGAGGAACTTAAAATTCCAAGTAACTAGTTTTGCTTTAAATTCCATTTTCTTGAATGCCTATATGCTAACTAGCTGGGTTACAGAGCCTGAGTTCCAACTGGTCAATTTAGCTCCACAGAGCCGCTGTGACAGGTGGCCAAACAGTCCCGAGCTCTGCCTATCCACAGCAGCTCTGGATGGAGGGGACGCGTGGCCGCACCCTGAGGACCCTGCCTGGAAATCCCGGAGCTGTTCTGCTTCCAACGAGAATCCTAACTTCCTCCTTTTGGTTGGTGATCTCACAAGCTTGGTCATCAACTGCGACCCGCGGGCCAGAACGCTGACCTTAAGTCAGTTGCCTTATGTTTGTACCCTCTTCCCAGTCTGTCTGAAGACCGCAGGGCTGGCCTTAAGTCACAGAGGGTCAGGGACTGGCCTGGGGCCTGGGCAAAAGTCAGGGGACCCAGGTGTGGATCGGGGACACACAGCGGAGGGTGGACTTAACTGTGGCCCTGGTCTCTGGCCTGAACCCCAAGACAGTGGTCCCCTTCCTCAGAGCCCTCCTGCCCCTCGTTTCCAGAACACCGCAGGCTCCAGAGGGGGTCACTCACTGCATGGCTGGCTCTGGGGGGCTCTCTCGGCACCCATGGCCTTTCTGGTTAGCCCAGGACAGAAGTCATCATCAGGCACTCGCAGCACGGAGGCCAATGGCAGTGGCTTTGTTCTGCTGTCCTTGTTAGGCCAGACACGCCGGGTCCTGGTGTGGGGTCAGAGCAGTTGGGAGGCTTGGAAGGGCTGGGCCTCCCTTCTCCAAAGTGCATGGTTTGGGGAGCCTCTGACATACAAAGGAACAGACAGAGGTCGGCCCAAGTGCACCACCACCTCACAGACACTGGGTTAACTGAAAGTAAACCCCAGACATCATATTGCTTTGTAGGTAAATATTTTGGGTACTTGTTTAAAATAGCAATGAGTTGCTAGGCATGATCCCAGCACTGGGAGGCTAAGGCAGGAGGATCACCACAAATTTGAGGCCAGCCTGGTCTCCATGAGGTCAAGGTCAGCTGAACTGCGTGACAAGACCCTGTCTCCAAAAAACAAGAACAACAACAAAGACAAGGAAACCTTTTCACCTTTTCAGGATATGTGTGAGGCTTTACAGCCATATGGCTTCCATCTGGACACAACCACACACAATATAAAAGCAGGGTGTGGCTGTGTTCTAATAAAATTTTATTCACAAAAACAGGAGGTATGGCCAGTTTGGCAACCTCTGATCTAAAAGGGATTTATTTGCATTAAAAACAACAACACACAAAAAAGCAGGGCTATAAGGTGGTGCGGGCCTGTGATCCTAGTGCTTGAGGCTGAAGATCGTGAGTTCAAGGTCAGATGGGCTACACAGACTAATACCTCAAAAATCTAAGAAAATAAAACTGCAGCATCATTATCACATTTTCTTATTTATTTGTTTGATTTGTCTAAAATAGGGTGTCACTATGTAGCCCAGGCTGACCTCGAACTCCTGGTGATCCTCCTGCCTCAGCTTCCAGACTGCTGGGATTACAGGTGTGTCCACCATGCCTCACTATCACATTTTAAAATGGCATTAACCCCTTAGTACCTGTAAATCAATGTTTACATTTTCCAGACTGTTTTTCAGTTTATTTGAATTAAGATTCAAATAAGAGAAATTGGGCATGGTAGCGCACACCTGTAATCTCAGCATTCTGGAGGCTGAGGCAGGAGGATCACTGCAAGTTCAAAGCCAGCCTGGGCTACATAGGGAGTTCAAGGCCAGCCTGGAACATGTAGTAAGACCCCACGTCCACAAATCAAATGAAAGCCCATACTGCATTTGAGTGACAGTATCACCTTTGGCTGTGGCAGGGGGTCTGTCTAGTTAGAACCAGGGGATCTTGAGCTGGGTGTGGTGGTGCACGCCTGTATTCCCAGCACTTGGGAGGCTGAGGCAGGAGGATGATTTGAGTTCACCAGCCATAGTGAGTTCGTCAGTCTCAACTACATAGTGAGACCCTGTCTCAAAAAAAGAAAAACAAAAAAACCCCCAAAACAAACAAACAAAACAAAACAAAAAGCCAGGGAATCTAATGGGACCCCTAGGGCACCAGGGATTACAAGCAAGGCTGGGGAACAGTGTAGTTCTTTTTTTGTGAATTTCGAATTGCTGTGCCACTGAGCCACTGTCTGGTTCCTGATGGGGAAAAACACTTAGTTTCGTGGAGGCTGAATGGGGTGGTGTCTGGAAGTGAGAAGGGAGTTTGCAGTGCCTGGTATCCAGTGAGTGGTGCTGTGCCGCAGGCCCACGGATCTCACTCCGAGAAGTTTTGCTTCCCTGAGTGTTGGAGGAGGGCTGGTTATTTCTGTTCTGTGGACTGAACCTAAGAACTCTGCACTGAGCTACATCCGCAGCCCTTTTTATTTTTTGCTTTGAAGGTGGCCTTTTTTTTTTTTTGTGGTCCTGGGGATTAAACCCAGAGTCTCACACATGCTAGGCAAGCAGAAGCTCCATGCCCCGTTTTTTGAGACAAGATCTCACTAAGTTGCTACATTGCCCAGGCTGGACTCAAACTTCCATCCTCCTGCCTCAGCCTCCCTGAGTGTTGGATAACAGGCATGCACCATCACGCCTGGCTCGAAGACAATTTTAAAGCACCTTGACAACTCTGGGATTCACTGAAAACCTGTGAACAATGGTGTGCTGGTGCAGGCTCAAACCAGTTTCTAAGATCTGAATTAAAATTTCAAGTTTTTTTTTTTTGTTGTTCATTTGATACAGGCACAGGCTAGCCTCAAACTCACAGCGAACCACCTGCTTCAGCCTCCCGAGTGCTGGGGTTACAGGCATGCACCACTATTCCCGGCTTGTAAGCCATTCATTCTTTTTTTGTTGTTTGTTTGTTTTGTTTCTTGAGACAGGGTCTCACTATGTAGTTGAGACTGATCCGGAACTCACTATGTAGCCCAGGTTGGTCTTGAAGTCAAAGCGATCCTCCTGCCTCAGCCTCCGGAGTGCTGGGATTACAGGTGTGTGCCACCAGCACACCCAGCAAACCATTCATTCTTAAAGGTCTATTTACAATGGGCTGGGGATTTAACTCAGTGGTACTGCCATCTGCCTCGCAAGTGCAAGGTCCTAAGTAGATAGTAAATATTTAAAACTCTTCACTTTCTATTTTGACTACACTTTATGCAGTACATTTGCCTGTACTTGAGGTGAATGTGGTCTCTTCCCAAATCATGCCCAGTAACCCCCTGGACAGCCAGAAATCAGCCAGGGAGGAGGGGAGCCGGAGAGGCTTCTGCCAGTAGTCTCAGTACTCTGGGTGCCCAAGGCAGGAGAATCCCAAGTTTGAGCCCAACCTAGGAAATTTAAGAGATTGAACAAGATCCTGTTGAAAAAAAAAAGCAAGCTGAAGATGTAGCTCAGAGCTACACAAGTACCACAGAAAACAAACAAATCTGACCCTTTTGGTGTCAGACTGAGCCTGACAGGGCTCATCCTGGGGATGGGAAGGGGCTGGGCTGAGAGCCAGGGAATCACTGAGTTTCTCTGAGATTAAAAGAAAGCTATAACCTGACATTTACTTGGCATTCTCACTCCTAAATGAGGAAAGGAAATGCAGTAAGAGCTTAGCAAGGAGTCACCTTTAAAAGCCTCTGATTCCAAATTTAGTCACATTTGTCTTCATATTAATGAAGAGGAACTTAGCGGAAGCCCAGGGTCTGGACTGGCAAGGAGCCGCATCTGCCTGTTCTCTTCCTGGAAAGAGAAACTGCAGTTATAATAAAGCCAGAACAGTGCCCAGCTGCTGATCCTGCTGCAATCTTGGGGACCTCTTGCTGACTCCCCCAAGATGTCTGCTGGAGCCCTTTCTCCCATGGGTCCAGAGACCATGCGTGCGGAGCCTCGACTTATTCTAGTTGTTAAGGTTTGTGTCTAGATGTCCCCGCAAGGCCTCATGCAGTCGTAGGCTTTTCCAGAGGTTGCTGAACCTAGACTTGTGATGCTGGGGTTTGAGGGTGTGATTACTAAACCACCAGTGAGTGCTGGTTGGGGTAAAAGGTGCAGAAAGACACTATTAAGGCCTGCTGTTGCTTTTGCCGTCTTCCACCACCAGGAAATGTCGCCCCTCTGCCAGGGAGGCAGCAGATTATCACTGAAAAGCTCTACAAACGGTTAGCTAAATAAATTTCCTCCCTTTAACTTTGGATGTCGGATATTTTGTCTCAGTGAGAGAAAAGTAACCAAAACCTTAATCATGTGTTCTTCAAAGTAGGTTGTCCAAAATCCCTATGGATATGAGAAAATATTACAACTTCAACTCTTATTTATGAGGCAGCCTGGCCTTGAAGTCATTATGTAGCCCAGGCTGACCTTGAACTGAGATCCGTTTGACTCAACCTTTTTTTCTTCCCCTCTTTGGGTACCAGGGATCGAATTGTGAGGCAGGTGCCAGAACCACTGAGCTAAATCCCGTCCCTTGGTCAGCCTTGAGTGCTGGGATTACAGGTGTGCACCCCCATACCCAGGTCTGTTTTTATTTATTATTATTTTTTGGTACTGGGGATTGAACTGTTTTTATTTTTAAACTACAAGAGAGCTGGGAGTAGAGCTCACTGGTAGTGTATACTTAACTTGCAGGAAGTCCTGGGTTTATTTTATTTTTTTGGTACCAGGATCAAACTTGGGACCTTGCACTTGTGAGGCAGGTGGCAGGACCACTGAACTAAACCCCTGGCCCTGCAGGAAGTCCTGGGTTTAAATACCTGACACTAAAGACATTGGCCCAACTCCCAAAACTAAGGAAACAATTAAGCTTTACTCATTTAATATGCAAATAGGAATATACATTAGAAATGCACACTCAGTACCCCCCCATACCAGGGATTGAACTCAGAACCTTGCACTTGTGAGGCAAGAGCAGTACCACTACACTACTTCTTTTATCACACATGGCTCCTGCCAGTAATGACTTTGTGGGCACAGAAAAATACCATTCCATTTCCTAATTCCAATGCCAGATCAGGGTCTGGTATGAAACAGGTGCTCCAAAAACAGATGTGCTTTGAAGGGATGAACAAGTCAAATATCAGCCAGCTGCTTTTTTTCCAGGGGAACTCAAGGCCTCATTTTGGGAAGAGGATCCAGGTCAGGGTCAAGACCCATGGGTTGTAGAAAAAGCCCACTGTGTTGGGGTGCTCTTGGGGTACAGCCATGGAGATTGCTGGGGCTTCCCTCTAATTTATTTCCCTCCATCTCCTATGGCTTCAGCAATCCTGCAAAGCCCAAGAGGTCCAAGAAGTTTGGGAAACTCAGCTACAAATCACCAAATGTGTGGCCTAACTTAGTGGGACCAGCTGAAGGAAGGGGCAGGTGCCAGACCCCAGTGAACCCTCCCACACAACCTGCAACCTGGCTTTAGCTGCTCCCCACTGCTGAGACATAACCAGTGCCCGCCAGCTAGCTCAGGTGGCAGACAGGGATGCTGCCGAGGGGATGGCTGTGTCCAAGGGATGGGTGGTGGCAGCTGACCTGCTACTAACCAGGGCCTACTGAATTCTCCAGGAAACGGCTGCTGCCCCTCTCACCCAAGGGCAGCCTCATCTGTGCAGTGGAGCGGGTCCCACTAGCTGCGGCCCTTGCAGAAGGATGGCAGTCCACCGAATCTTGGGGAACCTGCTCTTCTTGCCAGCTTCTTCTAACATTTATCCAATCAACAGGTTTTGTTTCACACACTGATTTTATTTAGGAAAGCAACATAATCATCAGTACTTCAGAGAATGCAGCAAAGTATAAAAACAGACACCAAAGACCCCGGGATAAGCCCAGGCTCAGCTTTTGGGACACCCGGACCTTACTGTGGCTAAGTTAACTTTGGCACGGGGAGGTCATCTGGCAACTGAGGTCACCTCAGCAGGCGTTTCTGTGGACTGGTGTTCTGCTGGGTTTCATTTTCACTGTTTGGTCACTGAATAAATGTAACAGGGATTGCGCTGGGCACCCAGGAGAGCTCACAATCGAATGGTGAGTGCAGTAAGGCACGGCCAGCCTCAGGCCCCACCGGCTTGGTGTGCTAGAGGCCCAGGGCAGCCATCAGCCGCAGCAGTCTGCACGGCTAAGGAGGGGATGAGGCGAGCCCTGAGGACCACTCAGCATCTTCTGACCTTCTCCGTCCCCGCGCAGGTCCCTCAGCTGACCGTCTCCTCCTCTGAAATCCTCTAGCCTACTGTCCCGGTCACCATGTACTTGTCTCGGTGGTTAATTTTCAAGAGTACACATCTTGTATGCCCAGGCTGCCAGCTGCTCAGTCCTTCTCCACTGTACCTGCCACGTTGGGCCGAGTGGCTGCCCAACCAGTCCTGGCTGGGGAGATTTTTCTTAGGCGAATCGGTATTTCTCTATCGTTTGGCTATGGGTGGGTGGCTGTAGTAGGTGAGAAAGGGCCAAAACTACCCGGACAAAACACAGAAACCACACACTAGGTCGCTGCCTGGACCAGAAGGCAGAGAACACTTTCTATTTGCTAATGGGAAAAGTCAAACCACAGAACAATTTCAACAGCACAATCATCTGAGAGGAGGAACAAGCGCCTCAGTGCATGCCGCCAGCCTGGCTCGAGAGCCCAGGGGCCCAGCAGGCCGGCGCCCAGTCCCTCAGTCGAACGTGATCCGGTAGCTGCGCTCCTGCTCCTTTCGGCGCCCCTCGCACACCCGGGTCACCTCCTCCACCTTCCTCTGCAGAAGGGCCGAGTTCTGGTCGATCCACTGCAGCGAATCCATGTGTGCGTTGAGGATCTTGCAGATCTGCTGCAGGGGGTCGCTGGTGTCGGCAGGGCCCCCGGATGTGTTCAGGTGCTCGATGATGTCCTTGAGGTCCTGCGCCATGCGCTTGAGCTGTGCGTCGATATTCTCCGCCAACTTGTAGGTCTTCTCGCGCTCCTCGTCCGCGTGCTGCAGGTAGATGGTCCCACTCTGCTCCTTCACCGACTCCTCCAGGGGGCTCAGCAGGTCTTCCAGCTCCTTCTGCTGGGACAGGATGAAGTCGAGCTCCTGGTCCAGCCTCTTCTGGTCCAGCTTCACCTTCTCCACCTCACGGTGCAGGCTGGTGATCTTCTCCCCGTTCTCGATCAGCGTGCGGTCCCAGGCGTTGACCTGGGTGGCCTGCTGGAGGAAGTGGCGCTCCTGGTCCTCCAGCTCCAGGCTCCACTTGTTGATCAGGCTCTCCAGCTGTGCATAGGTCATCGCCGCAGAGGTGGCTGTCCCGGCGGCTGCGCCGGAGCCAGACAGGGCGGTCGCACCTGCTGCTGCACTGCTGGAAATCGCAGCTGGCACCAGAGGCTTTATATTCAAGGCAAAGCCAGTGGCGGCAGTGGTGGTGGTTGTGGCCGTAGTGGTGGATGTCACTGTTGAGGTGCTAGAAGCTGTTCCGGGGGTTTTCAGGCTAAAGCCCAAGGTCCCAGTCCCAGGAGCTCCACTGGTGGTTGCTGGGGCACAGAGGGTGAGCCCACTGGTGGACGAGGTGGGAGCGGCTGCGATGGAGGCGAAGAGGGTGGGCCCTGCACTGGTGGCGGTGGCTGCTGGTGCGGGCACGGCTGGCTGGGTGGCCCCCGCTGCAGTGGTTGCTGCTGTGGCTGTAGTGAAGGGCAACCCGGGAAGGGGCATGGGCTGGCTGGGCCGGG
>NW_022900931.1:65219790-65243721 GCF_012274545.1 Fukomys damarensis
GGACGAGGTGGGAGCGGCTGCGATGGAGGCGAAGAGGGTGGGCCCTGCACTGGTGGCGGTGGCTGCTGGTGCGGGCACGGCTGGCTGGGTGGCCCCGGTTGCTGCTGTGGCTGTAGTGAAGGGCAACCCGGGAAGGGCCATGGGCTGGGTCTGGGCCGGGGCTCCACTGCCTAGAGAGCCAATGTTGAAGCCGGAGGTCCCAGCCTGGGACGAGCTTCCGCCGATGAACGAGAACCCTCCGGACGTGGAGGCTGGAGCTGTGGAGGTGGCAGAGGAACCGAACACAAAGCCAGTGGATGCCGTCCCCTGGCTGGAAGTGACAGCATTTGATAAGGCATTGGCGAGGGTGCTGCCACCAAGCCCAAAGCCGCTGGGGTTGGCCGTGACTGGGGCAGCAGCCGTACTGCTCAAGCTTGGCTTCGGAGCACTGATCCCTAAGGAGAAGCCAGTTGCCGTGGAAGCAGGAGTTGTTCCAAAAGTGAATCCTGTGGTCTGAGCTGCTGGAGCTTGGGTATTGAGCGAGAAGAGGCTGGTCGAAGGGGTACTCGAAGCCGGCTGGGAGGGCGTTCCGAAGGTAAATCCCCCAGTGCTGGGAGTGGAGAAAGAAAACCCTGTTGAGGGTGTGGTGGTTGCTGTTCTCGCGGTGCCAAATGTGAATCCGCCTGTGGAAGCGCCAGTGCTTCCGAAATTAAACCCGCTCATGGTTCCAGACTGTGGTGGCAACAGCTACTCCAACTCTCAAAGCAAATCGGCCAGCGTCTACAACCTTGGGAAGATTTTTAAAGCACAGGAAGTGACATGATCAGAGGGCAGTTTTGGAAAGGCAATCTCACTAGCACGATGGCGCATGTTGGTCTGGAGGGCGGTAGGGCTGGACTCTGCTAAATCAGCACCGTCCATGCCTGGGGCTGGGGTGCTGGGAGCTGGGTGTGCTCGGGCAGGGCAGAGCCCAGTCAGGACAGGGGACCCTGCTGCCACAGAGAAGGCAAACAGGCCCCGAATGGAGTTTAGCCCTGAGAGCAGCACGAGGGGACCCGAAACACCACCATGGAGCCTGCTCCCATCTCAGCGGGGTCCTGCTGGCTGCAAGGGGTGCCTGTGTACGGGAGCTGACCTGGCTCGTGCTGCCCTGAGTGCCACTCTGGCCGCTGAAGGCTACTCCTGGGCACACCCTCACCACTCCAGGCGACCAAGGGCATGCTACAGCCTGCCCGCTCCAAGTGGTCAGCCAGGGCACTGGGCGCTCCACCCCGGGATAAACAGACCTGGGCCAGCAGCCAGAGCCTCCCCCTTGGATTTTTCTCCAGGCGGCGGGGGAGGGGCCTTTTACAAAACTGGGTGAGGCCAAGGGTCTGCACCCGGACCAGACCTTCTCCTGGGTATCTCCTCGGCCACCACAGTGGGAGGAAATGAGACACCACAGGGCGACAGGTGGGGGTAAAGCGCACCCAGGAGCTCCAAGGCCAGCGCGTCCCTGCTCAGTCTGAACTGACTGGCATTCTTCAAAGTCCAGCTTCAGGAGCCCCTGGCAGGACCCTAGAAGCAGCAAAGGTGGGAGTTTACCTGTGGGGAGGGGGCGAGGGAGCATGAGTGCTGGACAGGGGCACTCGATACAAGATGGGCCTGGAGGGCGCTGGGATAGATGGCGACTCTCACGAGCACCCATGGGCAGGAGTCCCGTCCCACAGCAAAGATGAGCAGATGGGCTCAGAGGGCTGCAGGCATCTGTCCAGGGTCACCAGGGGGAAGTCAGGAGCTGAGCCCAAGCTGTGGGCCTGCAGAAGCCAGTGACTCCCACTGGGCCAATTCAGGAGCCCCGCTGAGCACCGACTGAAGACAGTTGTCTCCCTGCACTCAACTATGGCAGCAGTCGGAGGTGATCAGAGGCACGGCTGCGAAAAGGGCCAGGAGATCATCGTAAGGGGACAGGAGCCATCTCCCTTCTAATCTGGAGCAGTTTCTAAGTGCACTCTTTCTATAGCAAAGACCCATATTGATAGGCTTTGGGTTTTAAAAGAACCAGTTTATGAACGTGAATTCATTTTGAGAAAGAGGTGGACTCAAGCCAGTTTTTGTAATCATACGAAGGCGGGATACACTGACTTAATGAAACAAGTTCTTCTAAGCTGGCTGTCAGATTTTGGTGGTAGGCAGGGGGACCCTGAGCCAGGTGGCTGGAGACCATAAACTGGCTGAAGGCAGCAGAAAACATAACAGGCTGAACCAGGCGCGGTGGGGCAGCCTGTAATCCCAGATCTCAGGAGGCCGAAGCGCATGAGGATCCCTGCGAGTTCGAGCTGGACTGGGCTACACAGTAAATTCAAGGTCTGCCTGAACTACATAGCAAGACCCTTTCTAAAAAAGCAAAATACTGAGGTGGGAAGATTACCCTGGATACCCAGCGGGCCATAAGTATAGGTGTGATGGTACACAATGGAGGCAAGCTGGGTATAGTGGTGCATGCCTATAGTCCTAGCAGTTGGGCTAGGGCAGGACAAGCTCAAACCCAGCGTGGGCTACACAGCGAAACTCTGTCAACAAGCAAACCCTCCTCCCTACCCCGTGAACAAACAAACTCTAAAGAAAGATGGAGGCAAGCTGGGCGTGGTGGAGCACACCTGTAATCCCAGCACTCGGGAGGCTGAGGCAGGAGGGTCCCTGTGAGTTCGAGACCAGCCTGGGCTACAGAGTGAGTTCTAGGTCAGTCTCAACTACATAGCGAGACCCTGTCTCAAAAAAACAACCCCCCCCAAAGAAAGAAAGAAAGACGGAGGCAGAGGGAGTGTTGTGGGGGAGGTCACGTGCTGACGGAGGCAGTCGGAAGTGCAGTGACCTCCAGGTGCAGGAAAAGGCAGGGAAAGGGGCTCTCCTCTGGGGCCCATGCATCCTGGTTTGGCCCAGTAAAGCTCATTTCAGACGTCCGATCACAGCCATGAGGGTTTCAGTGTGCGTAGTTTTTAGACACTCGATTTGTGTTAATCTATGAGAACAGCCAGAGGAAACTGAGTAGTAAGTGAAGGAAGGGCGAAGCAGGTGGGTCTGGCAGATCTGAGGTGTGACACAGTCAACCCGAGCCAAGGTCCCCAGTGGAGCACAGCAAGGCTCTGGGGGCTCTTCCCTGGAGGCACAGGCAGGGCACGAAGCTGGGGAGGCCTGGATGGTGTGGGGAAGTGAGGAGGACGGCCAGCCGGCAAGTTCCTTTCTGAGACCCAAGTGGCTGACCTCAAGTTTAGTATGAATTCACAGTCTGCTGCCACCACCCAGCGGGGCCTCAGGCTGTGACGAAAAGTCTCAACTCTAAGGTAGCATCATTTCCAGGAAGCTAACCCCAACCCTAACAACTGGGCCCTCTGTTACCCTCACAATAGGCCACGAGGGAGGTCAGGATCTCGGTCTGGGACACAGATGGGAAAGAGGTTCAGGAGGCAGTAAGTCACTCATTTTCAACCCCACAAAATTGACACCCTTTACTTCTACTCCACCGTATGGTTCCCAGGGCACCAGTGTACCCTAACTTCCACCTAACATCTTCACATTTAAAAAATTGTTTTTGGTCCTGGGGATCAAACTCGGTCCTTGCGCCTGTGAGGCAGGTGGCGGAACCACTGAGCCAAATCCCCGGCCCTCACATTCTTATCTCCCTTCACTGGGCAGCCGGCCACCGAGGAGCGTTCCCAAGGCGCTCTGCACCTCAGTTTCCACAGCTTCGAAGTCAAGTGGCAGCCTACAGAAGCATCAACGGGGTCCGTTTCTTCTTTCCTCTCCAAGCTGGATCCTATTTCTCAGCAGCTGCTGGGGAACCCCTCCTGGCCAGGTTGGGGAGCCCTCCAACCACACTGCCGCTGGCCGGGGCACTATCAAAGCTCTTACGGGAGCTTCTGCCAAAGGTCTTTTCAATCCAGAAACATGGCTCCCTGCCCTGAGCCCCAGCCTCTTATGTGTGACTGCGCTTCACTGCTGAGCCACCTGGAGCCCGGTTTGTTCCTAGCACCCAAAGCATCCACGTAGCTACACCTACGCCTCAGTTCTCAGGAACTCAGTCTGAGAGAGCTTCTGCTATAAATAAGTTGCAGCTAAAATTGCCCAGAAAAGCATTTATAAAAAGCTCTTTGCAACTATTAAAGAGAACAGCTTTCTGCGAGGGTGCGACTAGGTGAATGGTTCCCATGAGTCAATGCTCCACTGCTCTCCAACGTCCCTGCCAGCAGGGACCTATCCCGGTGGTGCAGATGTGGTGACCCAGGCCTGCTCTGTGCTTCTGACGTGTGACTACGGACTCTGGAGCACACTACGGGCAGGTTCACCTTGTAAATGACAACGGCATGTGCCAAATACAAGCTTCAGGATCAGACTCCAGGGAGCAGCTGAGTAGGCAAAGGAGTGGCCCAGGTGAAGGCGGAGGCTGACACAGGTGTCTTGGAGCGGGAAGGGACCTGGGGTGGCTGGATGGACAGAGTGTTCAGTAAAGGCTGTCCAGACCCTGAGGATTCTTAAGAAAGGCCTGGCCCGTGCCCAGCTCCTGGGAGGGGATCCAGCTGGATGTTCCAGTGCCAGCGTTTTGGTTACCTGGGGGCTCAGGCCAAACAACGAAAGCTGAGCTGGGGGCGGGGATGCGCATTAGAGACAAAAGACTGAAGTCTGGCCTCAGGGGTGCTCCAGCCTACAGGACCGCACCCCGTACCCTCAGGCACACTTCCTGGTTGCCAGACTGAAGGCCCCTGTGAGTGAAAGTGCAGCCAACTGGAACTGCACTTTTTGCTCCTTTCCTAGGCTAGAGGCACCTGGCACGCTCCTCTTCCAGGGCAGATGTAGTGGAGCTCGCGATCAGCCCCTCAACCTGGTGCTGTGCGGCGGGATGCGCGGTACCTCAGGTGTATTCCGCATACTCCTGTCTTGGGATGGGTTTACCAGGACTCAGCACCACAGTGACCAAGGAGCACCCGGGAGCTCACACCTGGACGAACCCACGCCTCTTCCCTTTTTACTCCTGGATTTTACTCTGTACTAAGCTGTAACTGTGAGGAGACTGCTGTATTTTTGCTGAGCCTGGGGAGCCCCAGGGAAGCACAAGTGGTGGTCCTGGGAGGCACAACACCACAAGATGTGTGGGAGAAGCCGGCAGAGACACAAATTCCATGCCAATGACTCCTCCTTACACGGAGGGAGCCTCAAGGACGTGAGGGGGAAGGGACTGCCATGGCCAGGGCCAGACAGGAGAGGTACGGGCTGGAAGTTGGGGGCTGGGAGGAGGCTGGGCAGCAGTTCAAGCTGAGACAGGCCTCAAAGGACTCTGGGGACAGAGCCTGAAAAATTAGTTAGGGAATGTGGAAGCTTGTGCAAAAATTGCAGGTCTGCGCCGGTTGTGGTGGCGCACGCCTGTAATCCCAGCACTTGGGAGGCTGAGGCAGGAGGATCACTGTGAGTTGGAGACCAGCCTGGGCTACACAGAGAGTTCCAGGCCAGTCTCAACTATGTAGTGAGAGCCTGTCTCAAAAAGAAAAAAGAAAAAAATTGCAGGTCTGCTCAAGTGAACAAAGCCAGCAACAATCAGACTGGTGGAGTTTCTCCAAATGCAAACGTGAGCTTTGGTGTGTGCTTTTCTGCATTTCCAACTGTACAGGAGTGGGAAGTTTTCCTAGGAGCAGCAGGTGGGAGAGACCCAGACTGTTTCCTAGGAAAGGTGGAGGGTGTGCCTGGCTGGACAAGCCCACCCACCTCTCCCCAGGCATCTGCCTGTTTCAGAACCCCCACTTCACAGCAGGAGCAGCACCCACAGATTCGCTCTATCCCCAGTTTGAAGAAACACAGTTCTTGGTTGTCGCTACCTACATTCATTTAGTTCCACTAACCTCACCTTCATCTTCAGTTTTTTTGCCACTCCAAATCCTAACTTATCTGGACAACAATAATATAGTTACTATTGTTTTGAGACAGGGTCTTCCCATGTAGGTCAGGTTGGCTTTGAACTCCTAGTGATCCTCTTGCTTCACCCACCCAAGGGCTGGGATTATAGGCACATGCCATCACACCTGGTCCTAAATTAAAATTTTATTTTTTGGTACCAGGGATTGAACTCAGGATCTTATGCTTTTGGAGCCACTGGGCTAAATCCTTGGTTCCCGGAGTTAATTTTTAATTAAAACACTTTTTTTTTTTCCATACTGAGATTGAACCTCAGGCCTTCGTACTGAGTCACAACTCCAGCCCTTTTTATTTTGAGACAGGTTCTCGCTAAATTGCCCAGGCTGAGCTCAGACTTTTGCTACTTCTGCCCTGGCCTCCCAGAGTGCTGGGATTACAGGTACATGCCACGACGCCTAAATTATTTATTCCAAAACTTGCCCAGCATTACCCTCAGTAAAATGACAGTAACACTGGTGGATACAGGAGGGGTGGGTATCGCAGAGCAGAAACAAATGCTTTCCCTTATGACACTCGTTCACGTAACCAATAATTCTGAGCAGCTGCTGGACTAGGTGCCCTGTGGCTGTGAATGAGACATCTGTTCCCTCCTGGGGACCAGGAAGCCACAGACACCACCCATCACCAATGGCACTGTGTGCTAGAAGGGCTCAGTGTCAGGGAAAAGCAGGACAGGGTAAAGGATGCCAGGGTGAAGGCTGGGCCAGAGGCAGACAGGTATGCATCACAGGCCAACCAAGGTCTTTCAGTGGAAGGGTGTTTCCAACAGGTGAGTGGCTAGAACAGTCCTGGGGTGCCCCCTTCTCCCCAGATGTCTCCAATAGGGGTGTGTATCTGATCCTGCATTATCTGAACGGGCAAGGCAATCACAAGGGTCCTGCAGTTGCGTGAGGAGGCAGAAGAGGACAAAGTCACAGCTTGGAAGGCAGGTGGCCTCCAGAAGCTGCATCGGGCATGGAAAGGAACTCTCCCCGTCAGCCTCTGGCCCCCACAGCTGTATGAGAATAAATCTATGTTGCTTTAAAGCATTATGTCTGTGTGGTAAATTGTGCGAGCAGCCAGAGGAAACTAGGGGTGGGGATGCGGTGGAAGAACAGAGAAAGAACTGAATCTAGATAAATGGGCAGGAAAAGTCCAGAACGATGATGGCAAACCTTCTAGGGACGAGTGCCCAGACCGCAAACCAAAACTCACTCCTTTATCACAAAGCGCCAATACGGCAGTTAAAGCTCAATACCGAGGCTTTAGTTGGAAAGAACAACTCCTACACTAACATCTTTTGTTTTAAAAGAAAAACAACAAGCATGCCATAGGTTTGCCACCACTGGTCCGAAATGTGGGCGGAGAAAGGGGCTCAGTCTGAGGCGATGGGTCCCGGTGTGGACAGGAACACTGAGGGGTGGAACAACTACCCGCTGGGGCAACTGCAGGGTGGTGTGACATGTGAGTCTCTGCTCGGCGAAAGGACGCCCACGACGGAGCAGGGCCACCCGTGCTCCCGGAAACAGGCTATGCTGGTGAAGGTGCTGGTTCCACGGACAGGATTCTCCCGTTTTGTGCCCTGCTGTGTTCTCAGCTTTTTAGAACAGTGCCAGACATGCAGCAGGCACCAGATAAATGCGCATGGACAGCCTGAGAGAGAACCATAACACCACTCCTTTACCAAGCCCCAGCTTCGAACTGGACTGAGGCAGAAGCACCATGTGGCGGCACCATGAACCCTTCCTGGATGGGAAACAGACAGAGATGACGTGACTTCCCCAAGGCCACACAGGCAGCAGACAGCAGTCCCAGAACGAAATCCAGATCATCTGGGTGGGGGTCAAGGATGGAAGGCAGTGGGGTGGGCTGGGTCAGAGGCCGAGGACAGCCAGACCTGCAGCTGGAGACAGGGCAGACAAGTTTACCTTCTCCCCTCAGCGCCTAAGTGACCCTCCGGGGTGACAGGGCTACCACAGATCCCGCCCCGTCCTTCCTAAGGGACACTCCACTTCACCAAAGCAACAGCGAGTCCAGCCAAGGATTCATTTCCTAGGGCTGCTCAACAGCCTCACGAACAGGAACGTAAGGGGACCTAGTGCACTGAGGGTGGGAGGGGCGCACAGCAAACACCTGGCGTGTGCCTTCACCCAGGCCAGAATGCACTTAAGGACAGGGGCTTTTCTAGTCCTCTGTCGGCTGCCAGGCCGACGCTGCTAAGGGACAGGACCAGGCTCTGCAGCCCATTTTCTGTGGCTGAGCACCGAAATTCTTATTCTACCGTGTCTCAGTTTCCCCACCTGAAAAAGCGAGGGTGTAAAGATGCAATGATTTGACCTCCATCAGGGATGTGGAAATGCCAGGCATATCCCTGGAGCACCAGAAATTCATGCAGCAGACCGCCCCCTGGTGGTAGTGCTGTGACAACACCCAGCCAGAAGATGCACAGGAAGGACAGAGCTCTCTGAAGGACCGGCCTCTAGTCCGAAGGAATTAGCTTGTTAAAAATTAGGGGCCAGGGATTTAGCTCAGTGGTTCCACCACCTGCCTCACAGACACAAGGGCCAGAGTTCGATCCCCGGTACCAAAACAAAACAAAACAAAAACCCCACAAAACTATAGGAAGAGGACTGTGGGACCAGAGACCAGAGGCCCCAGCCAGGGACATCTGATCCCCCAAAGCTCAAACGCCCTCCCTCATGTCTCTGGGCAAGGATTCCCCACCTAAAATCCCACTTCTGTCCCCGAGCTCTCAACCTGGCATCATACCATGTCGAATAAAACGTCTCGTCACCGCTCCAATTAAATGTCCTTTGGTTCAGTTAGTTTTCCCCTCACCCAGTATCAAAGAAAACCCTCAAAGACTAGGAAACGTGGAGATTAAGCGATGAAGAGTTAAGTGCCTTGCTAGGCCGACTTCAGCAGAGGCAGAGGGGCCAAAGATCCAGCAGAGGCAGCAGCCAGAGGTGGCAGATGGGCAGAGCAGGGCTGTAGGAAGTGGCCGTAGGGTTCCCACGGGGCAGGGCTGGTCTGCTTGGAAAGACTCACCCTGACTGCTGGCGGGAGCTGTGGGTGGTCTGGGCAGCTCTGTCCAGCTCTTATACGGCCACCTGAAGGAGTATCCTTGTTGTGGTTACAGGAACTCAGCCCAGGTTGGGACCACGGACCAGCTTTTCCAGGCCTCAGGGCCATACCTTTAGTGGCTCTAAAGGCCTGGCTCCCCCACAGCATGAGGTGTCCCCAAAAGCAGGGAGGTGAGTGGCACAGAGAGGCCCCACAGGTTTTCAGCCGCCCTTGCTCCTCTCCCTGTCAGGCCACTCAGATTCTGCCCCTGACTTCCTCCAGCCCATTCCTCCCCGAGGCCTTCCAACCTCACAGGTATCCTTTCTTGCACTAAGGATCAGAGACAGTGAGGGTGGGAAAGGACGGATGTGTGGGTCTGCTTCTTAGGGGGCGGGGCAGTGAAGCTCCCCACGGACGAAGGATCAGATCTCTTGCTGGTACTGTGTTTTCTCCCTGGCTGAATCAGAGGATGTTTAACATTTAAATGCAGAGGCGTCTGTGGTGGCAAACCTATGACACGCATGATATTTGTTTTTCTTTTAAGACAAAAGATGTTAATGTAGGGAGCTGTTTTTCCTGAACTAAACCCTCAGTATTAAGGTTTAATTGCAGCGTTGACACTTGGTGATGAATACTGTGAGTTTTGGGTTGCAGTTTGGACACTTGTTTCTATAAAGGCTCACCATCACTGGGAGCGCTCCTGTGCTGGACCTGCCAGCCATAGAGGATTTGCTACACACGTCCCATTTCTCAACCAACCTGGTAACATACTGGTAGACATTTGAAAAATTACAAACTTGGCCAAACATGGTGGTGCATGCCTGCAATTCCCACATTCTGGAGCCTGAAGCAAAAGAACAGTAAGTTTGCAAGTCCAAGCCCAGCCTACAATTTAGTGAGATTCTTGTCTCAACATAAAGGGGAAAAAAAAAACGCAAAAAGGAATTGGACTGGGGAATTAGCTCAGGGTGAAGGTCTGCAATGAACTCCCAGTAACACTAAAGAGAGAAAGAGAGGCGAAGAGAGACAGACAGACAGACACACAGACACAAATACTGTGTTCCCTTGTCTCGAGCCAAGTGGCCTTCATCCCTGGAGACAGATTGTTACTTGTGCCTCTTTCCAGACATTTTCTGCAAACTTAAGCAGAAATTATAATATTCATTATGTTTATAATGAAAGGCAGCACGCTACACACAGTTCTGAACCTCTTAGACATCATTTAACACCTCTGAGGTGTCACAGTCAGCAGCTGTGTTCTCCCCGAGTCTCCCACAGGAGTGCCTGCCTCTGCTACCTGCTACAGGGGGTGGGACCTAAATGGCTCTCGGATCTATAGGTCTTCAATCTTCTCTTTCTTTGCCTTGGAAAATACTCTCTCCACCCAAAGAAGTCACTGCAGAGTTAATTAGCAACTATATTCTCCTTGCCACTCCTGAGGCCTGGCACACCCCCATGGAGCTCAGGTGCAGAAACAAACAGCAACTTTCCCCATGGGAAAAACCAATTAGCTCAGACACACACAGTAAAGAAGCCAGGAAGCAAGCAGAAGAGTAGATTTTAAGGATTCTCTCTCTCAATGGGGTCTTGCTGTGTTCCACAGACTGTTTTCAAACTCCTAGGCTCAAGGAATCCACTGTGTCCAGCTCCTAAGGAGGATTCTAGAATCATCACGTTAATATAAAGTAATAGGACCGGAAGCTATGTGAGGAATACTGTGGTGCTGGGGTCCTTACCTTCTGCAAAGAACTGTTTTGTTTCTTGTGCACTGAACTGCTATGATGCCGCCTGTTTAACGTTTAAACTTTAACCACACAGTTATTGCACCAGCCTTAAAAACATTTTTGGAAGATCACCAATAAAGTTAAGCTTCCCTTTAATGCTACGCTGCACCATGGTCTCTAGCACCTGTGCATGCGGTAACCCACTAGTTCACCTACACATGCATCACTCTACTGGTTTTCATTCCCTCTGGGTGTGTCCACGGTGGGTGGGGACACATCACATTTATCTACGCCTTTTCGGTGGGCACGTCTAACTTTCATTACCAGCAGTGCCGTGACAGCATTCTCCTCATACCTCCTGGGGTGAAGGAGCAGGCGTCTTCCCAAGCAGATCCCCAGAGTTGGGCTCCAACCTGCCTGCACTGTTCCACTCTAACCAGCACTGCCTGAAAGAACTATTTCCCTCTAGGCAAACAGTACCCAAAGATCACAAAATATTTGATGATCTCATGAAGTAAATGCATTTATTAAAAATAATGAGCTGAGGGGCCAGGGATTTAGCTCAGTGGTTCTGCTGCCAGCCTTGCAAGCACAAGGTCCTGAGTTCAATCCCCGGTATCTAAAAAAAAAAATAATGAGCTGAAAGCCAGGCATGGTGGTCAGTTTGTCGTCTCAGCACTCAGGAAGCTAGCGTAGGACGATTATAAGTTTGAGGACAGCCTTGGCTACACAGCGAGCTCAAGGCCAGGCTGAACCACATAGCAAGATCCTGTTTCAAAAGAGTTGGAGCCAGGCTTGGAATCTAATCATCTTGGGAGGCTGAGGCAGCAGGATCTCATGTTCTAGCCCAACCTGCCCGAGTTTAGGAGATCCTAACTCAAGAAATAAAAAAAGGCTGGAGGCATAGCTCACTGCAAGCAACTGAATTTAATTTCTAGTACCGAGAAAAGAAACACATAAATAAAAAAATGATGAAAGACACTCGCCATTGTGTACTCTCCGTGTGCTGGCGCATGCTGACTAATTCACAAATACGGTATACACCATTCATTCAACAAATATTCATCCAGATGTAGGACTGGTCCTATGCTGGCCAGCAAAGATAAGATAGCTGTATGGTGGTGTACACCTGTAATCTCAGCTACTGGAGAGGCTGAGGCAGGAGGATAACAAATTTGAGGTCAGCCTGGACAACTTAGGAAGATCTGGTCTCAAAACAAAGACGGGTTTGGGAGGTAGCTCAGTGTGGAGGCCCTGAGTTTAATCCCCACTACTGCAAACCATGCCATCATATGTGTCTAAGGCAGAATGAAAACTCAAGTTTCCTGCCCTCAAATAATTCAGAGTTTACTGATTAGAGGCAAACTATAGGACAACAAGCAGGACACTGAAAAAGAACTACGGCCAGAATCTACTGTTGTAGTGGATGGGGGAAGAGAAGGAAGGTTTAATAAAAAGCCTCCTAGAGGAGCAGGCGCCATTCAAGGCTGCCACTGGAGGATGAGGGCAGAAGGGGTGATGGGTTTTGGCAAAAGCTCAGACAGGTAAGGGCCTACAGCCCTGGGAACCAGGAGACCACAGCGCCAACAAATATGGCAGATGGCAGCTGTGCACGTCAAAAGATATTCAGAACCATTAGCCATCCAGAAAATACAAAGCAGGGCTAGGGATTTAGCTCAGTGGTGCCGCAAGTTCAAGGACCTGAGTTCCATCCCTGGTACCATAACAAAACAAAATATAAAAACAGAAATTACAAAGCAAAACCTCAATGAGGTACCACTTCACCCATTAGGGCACTGTAATAAGAAAGATGAGTAGGTATTATTGATACAGAAAATGGGCCTAGTGGTACACACTGACCCATCCCACAGCATAATTCCAGTGGGAGGATGAGGAAGTGTTGAGGCCCAGCCATGAAACGCATAGTGGTGGGGCCAGGCTACAGCTCCAGAGCAGTCTTGAGGCCTGCTGCTGACCTGCTCAGTAACAGAGAAGTATGCCAAAGGTTACAGACTTCCTGGCTGTGGGAAAGCCACCATCACAGGGCTTCTAAGGCAAGACAACATCTGCTGAGGGAAATACAAAAGGCAGGCATCCAGGTATGGGGAAGGACCTTAAACCTACTCCCTTTGAGATGCCAAACTTTCCTATTTTATTACCCTAATCTTACTTAAACTGGTTCCTGGAAAAGTACACCCCCCCTTCTTCCTGCATAATAAAAGTGGGGCCACAGCAGAGTTCCCTGAGTCTGTCCACTAGAGGCAGGCCCCTCTTGGTCACCCTTGTACCTTGAATACTCTCTCTCTTTTATTCTTCATTATCCTCCCTATAGGTACTCTAGGGTCTGACAGTCCCTGGCAGGGACGAGCCCAGCCTGGGAAACTCAGTGATGGATGAGATCCTGCCTCAAAAATTAAATGCATGAATGGGCTGGGGCGTAGCTCAGTGTGAAGGTCCTGGGCTCAATCTCTAGTACTGCAGGCAAAACAAAAGCAGAAATAAAAATGGCTGGGTGTACGGCTCAATTAGTAGGAGCCCTTGGCTCCATCCCCTCTATTAGGGAGAGGAGAGAAAAGGAGGAAAGCACTGGTGGAGCCATGGTGTAAATGAACCTTGATGCTGAATGAAGCCAGAAACCAAGGTTAAAACCTGCATGATTCTATTTAAATGTCTAGAATGAGCAAATCCAGACAGGAAGTAGATTAGTGTGGCCTAGGGCTGGGCAGGAGGAAAAGACTGAGAGGCAAGGCCCAAGGGTTTCTTTTTTGGAGGGACAAAAACATCCTGAAATTGATTTGGCAGTGGTCGCACAACTCTGTAAATGCATTAAAGCCACCGACCTGGACTTTGCTAAAGAGAAATGATTTGCACACTAAACCAATGAACTAACCACGGGGCTCTAGGAAGGTGTGGAGGGCAGCAGTGACTCTTCAGAGGTGGGCAGGTGAGGCTCACTCCTAAACACAGGACCACACTTCCTCCTGGGGTGGCTGGTGCTGCTGGTTTAGAACTGGCTAGGAGGAGGACTGGAAATGCTCTGGTCACCTGCATGTGCTGTCAGGAGGCTCCACAGGGGATGCAGACAGGTATGGAGAGGACACCAAGACCTGGGGTGGAGCTGAGGCAGCAGGTGGACAGGCGCATGCATGTGACCACCGCCTTCCTTTTCCTGGGCCTTTCTCCTCTCATCAACACAAACTTCCCAGGAGAGAGTGATGTCAGTAGGGAGGGAGGAAAGGGGACAGGCTAGGTCACTATGGAGATGCTGCCTTGGCGGTTTCTCTGGCAAACAGGTAAAAGCAGCCAAAGGAAGGGGTCCAGTGGCTCTGCTTCTGGGAATTAGAAGCAACCCCAGTCCTTTACCAGCTGCCAGATAGTCTCATCATTAACATTTCACAGGAATTTGTGGTGTGCCAGGCTCTGTTTTCAGGGCTTTACCTGCACTGACTCGTTTTCCCTAGCAGCTTTACCAGGTGAGAACTACCATTCCCACTTAAAAGATGAGCAAACTGAAGTCAAGAGAACTTAAGTAACTTGCCCAAAGTCACACAGCATTAGGACTTTGATCAGGTTGTCTGGCTTCACATCTGAGCTGCTAACTGTGGAAACAAAAGGGTTAAAATTCATTCTCAGCGGCCCAAATTCTCTGATAACACACTTTGGCCTAGGATGTACTGGACAGTCACAAAGCTCTGCACCAACAAGGACTAAAAGGGAAATAGAAAAACCACCCTGTCTTACCCCAAGCTGTTATCGTTCCCAAAAGGGTAAAACACACAGATGCCTTTGTGTAAGCCTGAAGAGTCTTTCGGGAAGCCTAAGCAAGAAGCCATGTCGCTCTGTAACTTTGATGCACAATCTCAATTACAGTACAGGAGCCTCTGGATTAAAAAAGAACAGGAAAGATACCTACATTTGCCAATTCAGTCCCTTTCCGGCATCTTCATTCTCTCATAAAAGCCCTAGTCTCTCACCCGTTTGATTTTTCTCTTGGAATCTTGCCTGCCGTCCCTCAGTGTACTCAGGGACCTAAGTAAAGGCCCATCTTTCGTACGTTCCTCGTGTTGGTTCTTTTTACTGCCCACACCAAGCCCCCTGATCCAGCCTCACTACTGCGATGTCCAGGATGTGCCCTTGCTAACACCCCAGGGTCCCTGTGAGGGGTGATCTTGCTGCTGCAGAGAGTGATGCATTCCCATGGCCTCAGGCTAAGGCTTTAGGGCCAAACCGGAAGAGAGGGAGTAACAATCCATCAGCCCCCGCCCCCTAAGAGGGGCCCTCTCAATCCTGCCAACACCAGCACAGGGCGTCAGTCTGTCCCTGGTTCTCAGTGATTTTCTGGAGGGAGAACTTGGCTCCTCATGCACTCTGCTATGGCCAGAGGATCACAAATTTGGGAAGGGGAAATTGCAGAACACAAAGGTTATAATGGTCTACAGGTGGAGTTCTAAACACACTGATTTGTGAGGGTTTTTCTTTTTCTGAAGTATTTGCTAACATTAAAAACTTTGCTTTCCTAGAGAAAAGGGGGTTTGCAACTTTTCTGTAAAACCAGCAGCTCCTCTCCTCAGCCAGGCATGGTGATGAATAACTGTAAAGCCCAGCACTCGGAAGATGGAGGCAAGCAGATCACCAAGGCCACCCTGGGCTACATACAGTGAGTTCAGTGAACTGCATAGGGAAACCTTGTCTCAAAAACCCCAAAACAACAACAACAACAACAACAACAACTCCACCTCAGCAGCTCCTCATTGCTGGGCCAGTGCTGCTGCAACTGATGTAACACCTGTCCCTTCCAAGAGCAGGTAGTCTAGGAGTTGCATGCGATCTCCCCCACCACTGGCCACCCAGGGACCTGGCAACAGCTCTTGCTGAGCCAGGCACTGGTCTAGGCCTTTGCGGCCCGGTCCCTGCGAGCACATGAGAGAGAGGTCGCCCTAGGGCTGGCCCTGTCCTCTATCTCACAGATGAGGGAACCGACCGAGAGGGGATATATGCTAGGCTAGATAATGGTCACATGCTGGTCCCCAGAACCCGTGACTGTAACCCATATGGCACAGGGGTCTCTGCAGACACGACTGAAGTCAGACCTTCCGAGGCGGACATTACCGATTACCTTGGCAGGCCTTAGGTTGAAGCACAGGATCCTATAAGACATATGGTGAGAAGATCCCAGAAGAAAGTAGAGGTGACCGTGAAGCAGAGGCTGGAGTGAGGGAGAAAAGGGCCACAAAGCCAGAGAACAAGCTGGCATATGGAAGCTCGGAAGGCCAGGGAGCAGATTCTTCTCTGCAGCCTCCAGGAGGGACACCGCTCTGCCCTGCGGGACTGGAAGACGGTAAATGAGGCTAGTCCTGAGCCACTAAGTTTGTGCTAACTTGTCACAGCAGTAAGAAGACACTACTCAGAAGGCAACACCCACGATGCAGGGCCATGGGGCCTAACCAGGCTCTGAGAGCTGTGGTGGCTTTAGCCTAAGGGCCAAGGTGGCCTGAGGGCAGGGGAAAGGCTCTGAAGGACTCTGAGCCCCGGGGCCACCCTTCCCCCAGCCGAGCTGACCTTGGCCTTGCTGCCCTTGTTTGCTAGGACGCCCACCTCCAACCCCTGTCCCCTGGCCTACGTGACCCAGCGACTCTCCCTGCTGCTGCTCAGGGGCCGTGGTACCAGTTTCTTCTCTATGAAGCACTCATTTAAAAAAATGTGGTGGTGCGTAGGCAGGCAGCAGCACAGGGTGAGGGCTGTGGGGAAATTTCTGGGAACGAGGAAGGTCGTGACCCTACCTCCAGGTGCTCGGGGAAACAGTCACGTATGCAGGCATCGTCAGGAGCCTGAAAGCAGCACCAGGTGTGAGAGAAGGGGAAGCAGGATGAGCTGTACAGAGCCCCAGCTCCTAAGAGGAGCCAAGCTTTGCCTATGTCATTTCCTTAACCCTCCAGCATGCGGAGCCTTTAGGGACGGTGGGGGAGGGGGAGAGCGTGCTCACAGGATGCCTCCCTTGGTCCAGGCCCTGCTCTAGGCGTTCTAGCTACATCGATCTACTTAGTTCTCACCACTACCCTATGCGCAGGTCCTGCCAGCACCCCCATCAGAGATGACGAGATTTGCCAAGGGACACAGAAACGGTGGTGTTGGAATACGAACCAGCAGGCTGGCCCTGACCCACCTTGCAGAAGGTACTTGAGGCCGCTGCCTGTACCCCTCACTAGGATGTGGGCTGTGGGCTCAGGACAGAGACCTAGACCCATCTGATGCAAAACTCAGAGCCTTTTCCATCACACCAGGCGGCTCTCTGGATTGGGAAACCAGAGGGGTTGCTGCAATAGGGCAGGAGGGGAGGGTGAGATAGGCCCGGATCAATCAAATTGGGCAACTATGAGCAGCAAACCTGAGGTGAAGGTCCAGGAATGGAGACCTCGCAGGGCCCTGAAGGTGAAAAGGGTGTGGAGACTTGGACTCTGCCTAAAGAGCTGTTGTGATTCTGCACAAGCTCCTTTACCTCTCATAAACCTTGTCTCCTGCAAGCCAAGCTTGGGGCCACTGCGAGCGAGGTTCCTCCTTGGCATCAAGTCCCAGGATCAGGGTTCTGCCCAGACATCTGCCCCCCCAAACTTCTGCCCCTGTGCTGCGCTGTGCTGTGGCCACTTCCTCATCCAGGGCTCTGCTACCCAGGAGTGGTTGCCAGGTGTGCCAAGGCCCTCTGAGAATTCCCTCACTCCCCCTCCCCATCCAAGAGCCAGGGCTGATGCAATCTGCCTGCAACTGCCACCTCACTCCCGGGGCCAGGCCCCTCCGCACTGAAAAAAGTCCCCAGCAGCCCCACCCCACCGAGTCTTGGTTGGCCACCAGCCTGGGTCTGGAATGGCCACTTGCAAGGGCTCAGGGTGTCAGGACCTGGTGTGGCAGGCAACCATCATTATTGGCCACCAAACACCAGAACACCCTGAGAAGGGCTGAGCGGCTGTGTGTGAACTGGCGCACAATGGAGTCAAGCTGCTTAGGTGGGGCAGGGCTGAAGTGGGTAGGATCCAAGAGTCAGAGAGAGCAGGGACGGGCCAGGACAGAGGCACTGCAGTCCCTCAATGATGTCTTCCCAGGCAGCACGTGCCACATACAGCCAGCAACAGGATGCTCCTACTAAGCCAATTCATGTCTAGCTGTTAAAAAATACTCTACCTCTCAAAACACTCAATTCCGGCCTGAAACAAAACCAAATTAAAGCACATGCCATAAAACACTCAGCCAACATTCTTCAAAACTGTCAAGGTCACAAAAGACAAAGGAAGTGGGAAGTGCCAACCATCAGAAGAGGGTAAGGAAATGCGATGCCTGAAGAGAATGTGGTGCCCTGGAACAGAAAGAAATAGGGCACTACCAGTGGAATCAGAGTAGAGCCTGGTGTTCAGACAACACAACGCACTGATGTCGGTTCCCTCACGGTGACAAACGTATCGTATGTTATAGTGACCAAGATGTTAACAGGGAAAACTGGGCGAAGGGCATAAAGAAGTTATCTGCACTTCTGTGTGTGTGTGTCTGTGTGGGGGTACGGGGGATTGAACCCAAGCAATAATGAGCCACATTTCACTCAGCTCTTTAAAATAATTTAGAATTTATTTTTATTTTATTTTTTGGTACCAGGGATTGAACTCAGGTCCTTGCGCTTGCGAGGCATGCAGTGGAACCACTGAGCTAAATCCCCAGCCCTATTTTTATTTTGAGACAGGGTCTTGCTAAGTTGTCCAGGCTAGGCCCAAACTTGAGACCCTCCTGCCTCAGCCCCCCAGAATGCTGGGATTACAGGTGTGCACTACCACACCTGGGGATCTGTGCATTATTTATGCAACTTTTCTGAAAATCTGAATTTCTTTCTTTTCTTTTCTTTTAGTACCAGGGATCGAACTCGGAACCTTGTGCTGTCAGGCAGGCGGCAGCACCACAGAACTAAATCCCAGGCCCTGAAATTATTTCAAAATAAAAGTTTATTTAAAAAAAAAAAATCTATGGCTGGGTGTGGTGGTGCACATCTATAATCTCACCACTGGGAGGCTGAAGCAGGAGTATTGCTGTGAGTTTTAGGCCAGCCGCAATTATACAGCATGACTCTGTCTCAAAAACCCAAAAATAAACATGATATCCATGGGTTGAGGTGTAGTTCAGGACAGATGTCTTACCTAACCTGCTCAAGGCCCTGTGTTCAATACCCAGCACAAAACATAAAAACGCCTAAACCAAGTGTGGCTGTGTCAGGAGGATCACTTCAGTCCAGTTTCAGACAGCGAGATCCGGTCTCAAAACAAAGGAAATAACCTAGTCCTCGGGATAACCTTAAAGGTCCCTCAGAAGACCTCCAGCAGTGTTTCCACAGCCTAGTCCCAATGCCACCTGATACACTGCTCAGTATCTACGCTGGGAAGTGGAAAAAGTTAGTCCTCAAGCCTCCTTTGGAAGGTTTTTGGGCACTTATCCTATAACCAGAGATAGAGCACATCCACCTCAGTAACAGCAGTGGAAACAGACCTTTATATGCAGCACCTACTGTGTGCCAGCCACTAGTCTACATGTCTGACATGGATTAACCCATTTAGTCCTCAAACAGTTCTAAGGGGTAGCTTACAGTGAAAGCTACTTTTTGCCACAGAGGAAACCAAAGCACAGGAAAGTAAAGGAGAACGCCAGGGCCACAAGCAAGGTGCAGTCAGGGCTTGGACCCAAATAAATACTCTGGGATCCAGAATCTGTGCTCTTAACCTCTACTGTATATATTACCTAGGTTTTAACACAGCCCCTGTGCAGCCAAGGAGATAAAGGACAATCGCTCAGACACTGGTAGGATTAAACAGTGAGTCCCCTGAGGGAAGAGGGTCGGATCCTAAGGACTCCAGCATGCAACTGGGACATGGGGATGAAGCCTGTGTGTAACTCTTGTGGTTCACCCATCCTTCTCCGGGTCTTGTTCAGTCTCTTAATTGCCCTAGAAAGAAGGCTGAGGGTCAAGGATTTAGCTCAGTGGCACAGCACCTGCCTTCCAAGTGCAGGTGGGCTGTCCTGATGTGGATGGATGAAGGGATAGGGTTTCTGTAACAGAGGAAAGACACGCGCTAGTGTGGGTGACAGAAGGCATAGGAGGGGCAGGATGGCTACCATGCACTTTTACTAAATGAAATACATCTCTCTTTTTTCGGCAATGTTGGATGCCAATTCCTACCTAGTAGTAGGGAGCAGCTGAGACTAAGGACTGAAAGGAAATCAGAGCAATGCACAGGGGCTGTAGAAAAGGCTGTATCCTTGGGGACAACGGAGGGGGGCAATGGGGTGCCTGGAAACTGAAACCTTGGAGGGCTGCAAGGGTTAAGTGTCTGGGGCTCTTTCAGGGTGTGGGGAGGATGATGGGCTCCAGGCTTCCTATTAATGCACTAAATAGCTCACCTTTGTGCTTAAGAGCTCTGGGGACACTGTCTAGTTTGATTTTCATAAATTACTACACCATGCAGAGTTGATTTTTCTCACTTACAGAAAGGGAAATGAGGCCTGAACAGTTATTTGTCTAAGGCCGCCCTGACAGTTTTAAGACCTAAATCCAGAGCGGCCTGTGACTCCAGTAAGACTCTAACTCAGGAGAGTTCTCAGGGTGGGACGGCGGTCGGGGGATGAAATGAAAGAAGAGAGAACTGGTGCGGGTCAGGGGAGAGGACGGAGTCGATCTCTAAAACCAGGCGGCGGCCTGGCCCTCGGGGTCATACAAGGCAAAGGTCTAGGGTCGGACGGTGCTGGAGGCCGGTGCCCAGGTCTACGGGAAACCGGAAAACGCCGAGGGTTGTTACGGGGAGGGTTGCAGACACGTGGATTCCCACGAGGCCAGCGGCCAGCCCCTCCCGGCTGGGGGCACACGGGGGCGGGGCGCGGAAGGATCCAGGCGGGTCGTGCGGCACCAGCCCCGGTATATCTGTCCTCGGTCCCCGGGGCCGCCCCATTCCCCGTCCTCGCATCACGATCTTTTTCTTACACTACCGCAGCGCCGTCACCGCCTGCGCACTCCCGGCCATGGCTCTGTAGCCGCCACCCCTTTGTGCCCCCAGCAGTCTCCGCGCTCACCGCACCTTCGCTCCCGCTCCCGACTTCTTTCTTCAACCGAGGCCGCCGCCGCCTCTCCTTTCCACAGCCATGGAGTGAGTAACCGCTCGCCCCTCTCCCTCCAACCGCCTTTCCCGCCCTTTCGCAGCTCGCGGTCCTCAAGGCCCGGCTTGCGGGTGGCGAGCCGCGAGCATGGAATCACGGTCGCGCAGGCGCAGAAAAGAAAAAAGGGCCGCGGGCGCGCAGCTGAGCATGCGTATTTGGGTCGAAGGTGGGGCGAGTTTTTCCGGAGAGCTGTAGTGCGAAGCTGGTGCGTGTCGAGTTGCGCCTGCGCACTACTGCCCAACAGCGACTCGTTGCTTAATGCGCCTCAGCCCACTAAAGCTCGTATTCCGCCTGAAGGGCGGGCCTTGAGTCTCCTCACAGGCGCTTTGAGCCCCGGGCCTGAACGAAAAATGGCTGAATCCTCACATGGAGCGTGTGCTTTGATCCCCAGAAGGATGGGGGTTGTTTAGCTGTTTTCCACTTCTCCGCCTGCCCCTTCCACCCTGCTGGCTCCACAGTGCTCTGGTTCACAGCCCAGCTTCCCTCCATTTCAGGATCGTACTGGAGCGGGGACTGGTTTACATTGCCATGGCAGAAGGCAGAGCTTACAAGCAGTTTATTAAGTGGGTGCTTAACACTATGGGAGGCTGAGGCTGGAAGATCACAAATTCGATCCCAGCCTGAGCGACTGAGGGAGCCTTCCCCTCCCCCTTCTCAAGCTAATGGAAAAAGGGCTAAGGATGTAGCTCAGTGAAGGCCTAAATTGAGTCCACGGTATTTAAAAAAAAAACAAAACAAAAAAGTGGGTGGAGTCAGGACCACATCCTAGCGGAGCGTAGGGAGAGTGGGGTTTGGGGGAACCCAACGAGAGGAGGGGCGGGGCCCAGAAAGTTGCGTATTAGCTGAGGAGCGTGGTTCACTGGGGCTAGGAGGCGGGGACTCTGTATTTCTGGTTAGGGGCGGAGCTATGTGAACGGTGAGGGGTGGGGCTTGTAGGGACTGGAAATCACAGTGAAATTTAAAGAAAAGGGTGGGACCTGAAAGGGACCGGAGGTGGCGGAATTCTCCTGGGAACTGACCTGAGTCCCATCTAGGAAGGGAATTGGGGCCTAAGGGAAATATTTTAGAGAAAGTCACATGGCTGAAGGAAAATTCCCCAGGGGCTGAGTGGTTTTATGAGGGCCAATATGAGGTGGGCGGGAGGGGTTTGAGGTAATTCCCCTGGGAAAACATTGAGGTTCCATATTGGGGCTTGGGAATTCTAAAGAAAAGAATTCCCTTGGGAGTGGGTGGGGCTCTAAATTTGGGGAAAGAAAGGGAAGATTTAGGGTTCTGATTGGACTTGGCTTGGTCCCAAGCCTCGCCGGAAGGGGGAGGGGCGTGCAGGTGGTGGCCGGGCTGGTGGGTGAGGCCAGTGCTGATCCCACCCCACTGTCATCTCCCACACACAGGTCCTCCACCTTCGCCTCCGTGTCCGTCTCCATCCAGCTGAACAACCTCTGGAGCCTCCTCCCTGCCGTCGGTGCTGCTTCCATTGCTACTCGTGCTCAGCACCTGTGCCTCAGCCATGTCACTCCTGGCGACCCTGGGGCTCGAGCTGGACAGGGGCCTGCTCCCAGCTAGCGGGCTGGGCTGGCTTGTAGACTATGGGAAACTCCCCCTGGCCCCTGCCCCCCTGGCCCCCTATGAAGTCCTTGGGGGAGCCCTGGAGGGCGGGCTCCCAGGGGGAGGAGAGCCCCTGGCAGGTAAGGGCCAGTAGGGTGAGCCGAGGTTGGAAGGCAAGGGAACAAGGGACACAAGAACCCATTCATTTAATCATTCAGTTGATACAGTCAGGGAGTGCCCACTCAGTGTGGCAAGCACTGTCCTGGTGCTGGCGTACAGCTGGGAATTGGTGACATTACATCCTCCTGGGCCGACGGGCAAGCGGCAAAGGTGATATATTGAGATAAATGTGGGATAGTGGCAGACACACAGCAGCTGAGCCAAGGCGCAAAGGGAGCCAGTTTAGCTAGGTAGGAAACCCTTTCCAAGTAGGTGACATGGACTGCAGAGTAGAACAGCAGAAGAAAAGACCCAAAGGAAGCGCATGTCAGGGGGAGGCATCACATAAGCGGATTCAGAGGCAGACATCTATTCATGACTACACCCCAGATACTTGACACAGTGTTGTTAGTAACTAATGACTATCTGGGCATGGTGATTCACGCCTGTAGTCCTAGCTGCTCAGGAGGATGGGGTCATCCTGGGCAACATAGAGAGACCCTGTCAAAAAAATAGAGATAAACCAAGGTGCGAGTGCCTGTGTGCGAGTGAGGTGATCTTGTTTGCTTTTTATGAATAAATTACTAGGTGGGCCAGAGATTTAGTTCAGTGGCACTGCGCCTACCTGGCAAGCAAAAGGTCCTGGGTTCGATCCCTGGTACCCAAAAGTTATATATATATATATTAGGAGTGAGGAGCCGTGGCACGTGCCTATAGTCTCAGCTCTCTGGGAAACTGAGGTAGGATTGCAACTTCTGTCACAGCCTGGGCAACTTGGTGACATAGCAAGACCCTGTCTTAAAATAAAAAGTTTAAAGGGGTGGGGCTCAGTGAAATGGCTCTGGGTTCAATCCCCAATATTGCCAAGTAACCAAACCAAAGTACGCAAAACAACAAACCAGAAGAGGACTAGAGTAAGTCAGAGAGCCAGGCCAGGTGGCCCAGGCCGGTAATTCCTGCACTCTGGGAAGCTGAGGCAGAAGAATCACAAATTCGAACCCACACTAGGCAACTTAGTCTTAGCAAGACCCTGACTTAAAAGATTTAAATAAAAAGGGCTGAAGATGTAGCTCTGCGGGAAGGCCCGGAGTTCATTCCCTAGTGTGGAGTCGGGATGAGAGAGCAGGAAAAGTCAGAGACCACAGGATACTGGTAAAACTGTTGAGGGCTTGACTGGTTAGTTAGTCTACTGGTAGTCAGCTGGCTGGTTGCTCCACGGACTGAGACCCAGAGTGCTACAGGACGCTTTGTGTCCCCCCTCCGATCCCCAGGTGATGGCTTCTCGGACTGGATGACAGAGCGAGTTGACTTCACGGCCCTCCTCCCTCTGGAGCCCCCGCTGCCCCCAGGCACCCTCCCCCCA
>NW_022900931.1:65244037-65252522 GCF_012274545.1 Fukomys damarensis
CCGCCGCCCGAGGGGACCGCAAGCAGAAGAAGCGGGACCAGAACAAGTCGGCGGCTCTGAGGTACCGCCAGAGGAAGCGGGCGGAGGGCGAGGCGTTGGAGGGCGAGTGCCAGGGGCTGGAGGCGCGGAACCGGGAGCTGAGGGAGCGGGCCGAGTCGGTGGAGCGGGAGATCCAGTACGTGAAGGACCTGCTCATCGAGGTGTACAAGGCGCGCAGCCAGCGCATGCGCAGCAGCTAGGGGCGGGGCTTCGCTGCCCTCCACTTCCGGGCTGGGGTGGCAGGTCCCTCCCTCCCGATTTTAGGCTTTCGTCCTCTTTTTGCCTTTCTGATTTTTACCCTCCCCACCCCAATCAGTGATGTTCGGCTTTGGTGAACAGCTGCACCTCTCCCGTACAGCTGGGAACCCTGGTCTCCCCACTGTCATATATGGCTGCTTGGTTCTTCTGTCGCGGTGGTCCTGGGTGGGGTGGCCACAGGGCAGAGGAGGGAAGTGAGGCCAGGAAGCCAAGTAAAGTTGACTGCAAATGAGCATCTAAGTCAGGGAGGGTTTTTAAGCAGGGGCCAATGTCCTGTAAGTGAAAAAGCAAGATAAGTGTCCTTGGGATCTGTGGGGCGGGAGGCAAGTCCACAGAGCAGCCGGAAGTGCAGGCCGGTGGGGAGGAGGGGAAGTGGCCGTAGTTGGAGACTGGGGGGTCGATTTATCTTTGGGAGAAAAATCAGTGATGTTTGAAGGTGTTGGGGGAGGGGCTGCAGATAGGTGGGGAGGGGACTTACCTTTTGGGGTTGTGAGCGAAAATAAAATGCAGAGTTTCCTCTGGCTGTGTGTCTTGTATTTAAGAAAAGTTGGGGAGAGGGACTTCTCGGTCAGAGACATTAATAAAGATAACAAGGGCCAGGGATTTGGCTCAGTGGTTCCGCTGCCTGCCTGCAAGTGTAAGGGCCCGAGTGCGATCCCTGGTACCAAAAAAACAAAGATAACAAGCTGCCTGCCTTGCTAGTTGCAACGACCTGAATTCTATCCCAGTACCCCCGCAAAAAAGGCTGGGTGTGGTGGTGCACACCTGTAATCCCAGCACCCATGGGAGGCTGAGGCAGGAGGACCACAAGTTTGAACCCAGCCTGTGCAGTTTAGTGATTTAGCAAGATGTCTCGAAATTTAAAAAGTAATAACAAAGAGGCGGGAGGTAAAGCTCAGGGAGAAGGGGCTGGCTTCAATCCTCAGAACTTCAAAAAACAAAAGAAAACAAATATGATATTTGTTCATTGTCAAGTGTAGCAAGACCAAGTCAAAATGTAACGAGTGCAGCTGAAAAAGATACAAGAACAACTTTGAAGCTCAGCCTATTTATTGCTTCCATTGACAGAAGAGGGAAAACTGAAGGTGCCAGGTCCCTGAGGCCCTTGTCACATACTTTGAAAGGACCACAATGGAAGCAGAGGGCTGGGTGGCCGCAGAAAGTCACCAGGTCCCCTCCCATCCTCATGTTCCAGGGGAGCCTTCTGCCAGGCTCCCAGGCAGTGATTCCAGCTGTCCCCTGTGGTAGAGCCACTGTTACCTTTGTTTGCAGCTTACTCCAAGGACTGTTTTAAGCACTTCTTGTACTTTATTTCAGTGAATCCAACAGGAAGGTGGAGTGACATTTTGGATGAAAAAATGTTGGCCAGAGGCCCTTTTCACCCATCTGCTGGGTGGGGAAGGGACCAGGTGGTCACAGGGTGGATAAATGAAATCATGTTTGCTGCCAACAAGGAAATGTTATGTGGCCAAATGTACCACTTATAAATCTGACCATGTACTGCATAAACATAAATTAATTTTTCCTCACCTATGTGTAGAGGTCAGAGCTGCTGACACTGTTCAGAGACTTGGGGATGTTACTGAGGACTCTGATTTTCTTAGCCTTTTCCTCATGGTCACAAGATGGAGGCCACAGGTCCAGGCATCACATCTGAATTCAAGGCAAGCACTCAAAACTTTCTGGAAGATTCTAGCAGACTTTGGCTCACATCTTATTGTCCAGAGCTATGCCCCTAGCTGATCTCATATCTGCAAGGAAGGCTGAGAATTTGTGTGTTTGGAGACAAATCAGGGAAAAGAGAGGAGATGGATTTTGAGTTTAGGAGAAAATGTGTGTCACCCTCAAGGTGACTGTCCTTGGTGGACCAAAAGATTTGCACACAGGAAGCCTAACTGGGTAGGTGTGGAGATGCTCTGAGAAGGGAGTTCAGTGTGCTTGCTAAACATGTTTCCCACACTCTGGGAGTGGTTCTAGCACAGTATAGAGAGATGAACAGACTCGACGGTGTCCTCTCCATGAAACTTGCAGTCTAATGAGGTAGAAATAATCAGGGAGATTGCAGCATACAGTTAAAAAGTCAACCTCTTTCTGTGCATTGTGGTGAACATCTATAATCCCAGCAACTCAGGAGGCTGAGGCAGGAGGATTGCAAATTTGAGGACAATTTAAACTATCTAGTGGGTTTAAGGCTGGCCTGGACAGCATGGTGAGACCTTGTCTCTACAAAATAAAATATAGCCAAATAAAACAAACACAAAAATTCATCAACGAGAGTTGATAAATATATATATATAGTGATAAAAATGATGAATGGTTTAAGTTTTAAAAATTTATTACAACTTGGGAGGCTGAGGCAGGAGGATTGCTGAGAGTTTGAGGCTAGCCTAGGCCACTTAGTGCAATGCCAGCCTGAACTACATAGCGAGACCCTATCTTAGAAAACAAAAACAAAACAACAGAAACAAAATAAAAAAATTTATTAGAGTAAAAGACATTGAGATTAGTTCTGAAAATACTCCCACTTGGTGTGGTAGCCACATACTCTCAGCACTCAGGAGGCTGAGGCAGGAGGCTTGAACCAAGTTCAAGGTCAGCATAGGCTGCACAGCAGGACTCTGTCTTGAAAAACCAAAATCAAAACTAGACAAATAAAAATATACCCTTGAGGGCCCAAGATATAGTTTAGTGGTGCCTCACCTGCCCGGCAGGCATGAAGTCCTGAATTTGATCCCCAGTACTGAAAAAAAAAAAAGTGCACTCATTTCAAACACCTCGCGTTGTTCTTGCGACTTCCTGAACCAGTTCTAGGAGTCCTCTTTGTGTGTTCACAATATGTGATCAAAAATCCAGTGAATGCCACGCCACCTTCCCACGGTGCAGCAGACTTTGTAAGAACATGGTACTGCGTCCTCATCCCCCTTTCGCAGGCTCTGGCACTGTGTGGCTTTGGGCTCTTCGCCAAAGTCGAGATGACCATGAAAGGCCGACAGTTTGAACTGACTGAGGATATTGAGGCAGCCAGCTAAAGACATGAAAGAGGATTTTGAGAACTGCTTCAGAAAGTAGCAGAAATGATAAGTGTGTTTGAAACAGGGAGTGTATTTTGAGGAGGATTAAACACAATGGTTTTTTTACCGTAATGCCTATTTACTTATTTATTTATTTATTGGTACAGGGATTGAACTCGGGACCTTGTGCTTGCAAGGCAGGTGATGGAACCACTGAGCTAAATCCCCGGCCTATGCATTTTAAAAAAGTAAACACACCAGGGGGGGGGATTTAGCTCAGTGGCTCCTCTGTCTGCCTCTCAAGTGCAAGGTCCCAAGTTTGATCCCCAGTACAAAAAAACAAACAAACAGTAAACACACCATATTTTTGATCATATCTCATACATACATTTTTCTTATGGCATTTAAATTTTTTCCAAATTTTGAAATATTATCATCGTAACCATTTTTAAGTACACAGTTCAGGAGTGTTCAGTCCATGACCAAGATTGCGCAGCCAATTTGAGAGTTCGTTGTTGTTGTTTTGAGGCAGGGTCTCACTACGTAGCCCAGGCTGGCCTCGAACTCATGGCGATCCTCCTGCCTCGGCCTCCCGAGTGCTGGCATGACAGGCGTGCGCTGCCATACCTGGCTCCCAGAGTTCATTTTCATCTTGCCAAATGGAAATTCTGCATGCGTTCAGCAGTGACCTTGACAGTCCCCTTTCTCCCGACACTGCCACTTTGCTACCTCTTGTCTCTGGAGAGAAGAAAAAGAGGTCTGGATGGGTACCTGTTATACGGTATGGGAATCAGCTTGAAGGATTTTGACCAGTGCTTAACAATGGGTGGAATCACTTTGTCAAATTATGCTGATGTGAAATGATTTTTAAAACAATTGTAATTATTAGCACACTTTTAATTGCACAGGAATGAGTTTCATTATATTTTAATCAAAATGATTCCCCCCCCCTTTAAAAGATGTTTCTAGAGCTACTAAAAAACTTGCATTTATAAAATAGTTGGTAAAATATTCCTGTGGATCGTACAACAAGGGAGACAGGAAGCACTGATGAGGGGAGACATGGTGTGCGATTCATCGGAGTTGGTTTCCTTCTCTTCTGCTTCATCTTTTTTTCTTCAGTTTCTCCATTTTCTGAAGGTGAATCTTTGTTAGTTTCGTGATTAGGCACTTTGGCCTGCTTTCCCTTTTTTTATCTGAGGATTTATCCTTTCCTGCTCTTTTTCTTTTTCTGTTTTTTTGAGCCAGGGCCTCCCTTTGTAGTTCAGACTGGCCCTGAACTCACTGTGTAGCCCAGGCGGGCTTTGACCTCACAGTGATCCTCCTGCCTCAGCCTCCCGAGTGATGGGATTACAGGTGTGCACCAGCACGCCTGGCTCCTGCTGTCTCTTTTCTGGGGTGGGGTATCTTTTCTACTTTTGCGGGAGCAAGTTTAGCGGAGAATCTCACAACCTCACCAATCTCCTCCTGGGCTCCTCCTTCGCCGCCCCTTCCTCTTGGGCGTTGTGACGGCATGGGGCTGCGTGCGGAGGCTGTGGGCCGTGGCGCAAGGGAGCCTTGGGGAGCTATGCTGTGGGGCTGCTGCAGCTTCTCCCACTCTAACCCATTTTAATAGGTTAATAGGCTGCACCCAGCCTGGGCCAGTGACCTGGAGGAAGAGTAGAATGAGGGGCAACAGCACTGACAGAGCCTCACTGCCTCTGCGGGACGGAGCTGCAGTGAATTCTGAAGGAGGAACCCAGCACCGGATTCACTCTAACCGGCGCCCAGCGGGGCGCGGTCTCCGTGTGCTCCTCCAGGGACACAGCTAGGAAGAAAGGTGCTGCCCTCTGGTGTCACCGAGGTCCCGTCCGTGTTCCGCGATTCTCTGTGCTACCCGCACAAGGAGATTATAATTAGCACGAAGTGAAATTCTGAAACTCTGGGGAGGCCTGGAGGGGCGGCGGCTGTAGCTCCTGGCTTTCCAAAGCGACGGCAGAGGGCTGTGCGAGCGAGGGCGCTGAGGCCTCGCGGTGCCTCCTGTCGGGTCGACAGCACCACGGCCTGCGACTGCACGGGAGCCCTGCGCAGCACTCAGGGCGGAGCGGGGCTGGAGCCGGGCGGTTCTGCCGCGATTCCAGACTGAGTGTGGCTGTGCCTGCGGGCTGTGGAATCGCCCACCTGCCTCAGCAGGAAGCGCCTCGGCCCCTACTCAGTCTCCGCCACCCAGTCAGGGAGCTTCAAGGGACAAAGCCTGTCAAGGGACGCGCCTCGCTGCTTCTCCACCGTCCCCTGATGGTCACACATTTAGGGTGTTTCACTCTTTTGACTACCATGAAATCATGTCACCAACATTCATGTACAAGTTTTTGCTTGAACATCTGGTTTCAATTCTTTGGGGTGTGTACCTCCAAGTGGATTGCTGAGGAGTCAAGTGATAATTTTGTGTTTACTTTTTCTTTTTTTGTACCGGGGATTGAACTCAGGTCTTTGTGCTTGCAAGGCAGGTGGTGGAATCACTGAGCTAAATTCCCGGATTGTGTTTAAGGTTTTCAGGAACTGCTAAACCGTTTCCCACAGAGGCTGTGGCATTTTCTCTTACCAGTAATTTACTAGAGTTCATTCTCTCGTCACACTTGATAATGCTTGTTATTGTCTGGTATTTTTGTTGTTGTTGTTCTCCATGGTTTTGGTTGTATCTGAAGGACATTTCAAAGGCAATGTCTTCAGGTGGGCCGTAGCTGTTCTCTCATTCAGCACCAAGGACAGCGGCTTTCCCGGGGCCAATGGCGGCTGTGAGCTATTGAGAAGGCTGCAAAGTTGCAGGCAACGGTGACCACAGACTATCTGCCTTCTCTCTCTCTCTGTGTGTGATGCTTGAGGCCACGCACTCCTCCACCCGGGCGCGGAGTCACACATCTGTAATCCCAGCACTCGAGAGGCTGAGGCAGGAGGATCCCTGCGAGTTTGAAGCCAGCCTGGGCTACACAGTGAGTTCAAGGCCAGCCTGAAATACCCAGGGAGACCCTGTCTCAACAAACAAAGCAAACAAACAAAAACACTCCCCCACGGAGCCACACGACGGCCCTGACATAGCTAAAGGATAAATAAGAAGGAAGTCACTGTCCTTAGAATCAAATGACTTTCCCTATGGATGTCGCTGCTAGAAGCCAAGCAGGCAAGCTATTATTACCCCAGGTCCCTGCACTTCTCTTGCCTTCCCCCAGCTCTCTCTCAGCTATGGCTGCGTGGCTTCCTCCCTCTCCTCCTGCAGAGTTCTGCTCTGTTCTTATCATTTTAGTGGAGGGATATGAAATGCATAAATAAATGCTCAGCATTCCTGGTAATTAGAGAAATGCAAATAAAAACAATACTGAGATTTCATCTTACCCCAGAAGGAATAGCCATCATTAAGAAATCATTAATAATCAAAGACTGGAGTGGCTGTGGGGCAAAGGCGCCCTTCTACACTGCTGAGGAGAATGTCAACCAGTCCGAACACTCACTATCTTTCAAGGCTGCTTTGAAACTATTGGTGGAGATCCCTTCCCCCCTCAAACAGAAATGCAAAGAGAGATGGAACTGGGCTTCAGAGCCCTAGATTCTGGCTCAGTTCTGTTCCTCTCCGCCTCCTCCCCCAGGAGAAAGACCCCTCCCCCAACAGGAGGTGGCAAGGACAGCGGCTGTAGAAAAGGACACATCTCCTGTGCCCCAGTCCTGTCTGTGTTGTATGTAAGGAGCCAGTGAGAGTCTTCATAGCACAAGGAAAAACAATCCTAAAATTTGTACAGAAACAAAAGACCTAGCATAGATAGCAGAATCCTAAGGGAAAAGAGCAGTGTGAGAGGCATCATAGTACTCAATTTCAGGCTATGCTATAAAGCCATAGTAGGAAAAACAGCATGGTACTGGCACAAAAATAGACACATAGTCCAATGGAACGGAGTGGAGGATGCAGAAACAAACCCACACAGCTACAGCCACCTGATTCCGAACAAAGGAGCTAAAAACATCTGTTGACAAAAAGACAGCCTGTATTAGAAGATTGAAACTAGATCTGCATCTCTTACCCTGGACATAAAACAACTCAAAATGGATCAGACACTTTGGCATAAGACCTGAAACTCTGGCAATGCTAAAAGATAACAGGGGGAAACACCAGAAACCACAGGCAGAGGCAGAGGCTTTCTAAGCAGGATTCCAACAGCACAGGAAATAATAGCAAGTATTTACAAATAGGATACAGAAAATTACAGTCTCTTCACAGCAAGGAAACAAACAACAGCACGAAGAGACAGCCTGCAGGATGGGAGAAAAGTCTTTGCCGGTTACTCTTCTAACAGAAGATTAATAACTAATATATAGAAAGAACTCAAAATAATACGAAAAATGCAAATAACCTGATCGGCAAGTGAGTGAGTGAACAGAAATTTCTCAATAGAAGAAACACAGAAGGCCAAGGAGCACATGGAAAAGTGCTCAACATCTCCAGCCTTTGTGACACTGAGATTTCGCCTCCCCCAGTCACAGTGGCTGTGCTCGAGAACTGAAAAAACAGTTAATGCTGACAAGGATTCGGGGGAAACTGAAACTCTTCCAAAGAGAATGTGCATCAGCGCAGCCACAACGGAAATCAGTACAGAGGTTCCTCAAACACTAAAAATAAAACTATCGTGTGACCCAGCTGTCCCGCCCCTTGGAGTACACTCAAAGGAAGAAAGTCAGCATTCTGTGAGGGTGCCTGAACATGCGCGTGTATTGCAGCACAACTCAGGACAGCCAGGCTAGGTGCCCACCCACAGACGAACGAATAGAACAGATGCAGGTTGTGTAAACAATGGAGTATTAGTCAGCCATGGAGAAGAACGAGATGTGGTCATCGGTAGGAAAATGAATGGATTCTGCGATGATCATGCTTAGTGATATAAGCCAGAGAAAGACAAAGACCTCATGTTCTCCCTAAAATGTGAAATTCTGAAAATAGTGGAGAGGGAGAGTGACAAGGGAAGGGCATGTCCAAAATATGTCATGCACATTGAAATCCAATGGTATATAGAATTAATAGGCACTAATGACAAAAGGAAAAGGTTTTCTTTTTTGGTACCAGGGATCGAACTTGGGCCCTGGTGCTTTTGAGGCAGGCACCAGAACCACTAAGCTAAATCCCTGGCCCAGAAAAAAAAGAAGGAGGGGGAGGG
>NW_022900931.1:65253062-65255479 GCF_012274545.1 Fukomys damarensis
GAAGAAGAAGAAGAAGAAGAAGAAGAAGAAGAAGAAGAAGAAGAAGAAGAAGAAGAAGAAGAAGAAGAAGAAGAAGAAGAAAGAAGAAGAAGAACCACCGTATCTAGGTACAGGGGATTAAACCTACTGCTAAGGCCCAAAAGGGGAGCACTGAGCCACACCCCCGTTGCCCAGCCAATGTGTCTGTGCACAGTGCCCTCCTGGCGTGGTGCCACCACCAAGCTCAGCTGGTCCACAGTGCACCCAGGACCCTGGACCGTCACCCCATCCCTTCACCCCTCTGCTCCTCTGCCTGCGTCCCCAGGGAGTTGCTCTAGGTGGGGTCACACTGTCGCCTCTTCCTGGGCTCCCCTCACAAGTGTCACATCCAGGCTCCCCAGGCTGGAGCCTGGTCAGGGCCACTTCCGTGGGGGATGTCGCTGTGGGAGGTCGCGCTGTCTGCACCCATCAGTGCCCATGGAGCTGCCAGGACATGAGGTTGGTTTTCCCGTCTGGCTGTGGGGACGTTGCTGCACGGGGCTGTGTGATGCCCTATTTCTGTGCCCCGCGGGATCTCCAAGTTAGGACTCTGGGGATGCGGCTCTCTGTCATATCCTAGACGCCCCTTCCTAGGGACCTGTGGCTGTTACGGCTGCATCCCCTCATCTGTGGTCCATTCTACAGCGGAAGGGCAGAGTTCAGTTCCCCTTGCACCCTGGCTGGCACGCGGGGGTCAATGTCCCCAGGGCCCGTCTGGCCACCTTCTCCAGGGCGAGGCTTTCCACCTCTCCTGAGCACAGTCTCCCGGGTTCCTGGGCCATGGTCCGCTGTGACTCAGAGGCGGGGCAGGGCGGAGGTGCTGCATGGACCACAGACCCCTGGGGTTCCCATGCTTCAGAAGGTCCCACGCGACTGTAGTTTAAGCCCAAGAGCAAAAGGATGGGGACCCAGGCAGTGCTATTCCAGACCGATAGGAGAGGCAGCAACAGACAGCTCGGGGAGAACCCCCAAGAAACCGTCCCCCTGCGGCGCCTCAGCCAGAAGAGTTGCTGGGGCTGGGCCCGGGAGGCCTGTGTTCCGAACACCCCATCTCCTCAGTGGGTTGAAGCACAGCCTGTGTGTCCTAAAGGAGTGAGTGCAGAGGAGCAACAGAGCCCGGAAGAGTGAAAGCTGCATTTTGGATACTTGAGCGAATAGAGCTGCAGGGCGTGCTGCGTGGTTCACTAGGGACAGAAGGGGGGACAGGACAAATGCCACCGAAAATCAAGGGACAGCCAGGTCCCAGCTGCCTGTCGGGGATGGGTACAGAGAGTGCGGCCAAGTGAAACACGGAGGATCACCCAGACATGTAGCAGAGCCGCGTTCTCACCCGGGCTACTCCCAGAGAAGACCGGCAAGGCAGAGCTGAGCACAGAAGCCGGCACAAGGCCGCCGCTCTGCGCGATTGTGTTTGTGTCCCACATCCCAGTCAGGCCAATCTACAGAGACAGACGGGATGGCGAGATGCTTACAGCAGGGTACGGGAGGGCTAGGGAGACAGCTGGGGCGCAGGACACACTGGAGGGTACACGGGGCGGCGACGAGAGCGGCGCTGAATGGTGTGAGTTCCACCTGGGCACCGCGGCTTGGCCATCACGTGTGCACACACTTTCACCCTCAAATAGAAACGCAGGGAGAGAAAGAGGAGCAGGGACCGGCTCGGTCTGTTTCTGTGGCTCTTTTTACTCCTCTCCCACCCCAAAGCACTTTCAGGGGCTCCATCTCAGGCTCTCTCCATCTCTCCAGCCCCGGACACCCGGGGCAGCCTTCACTGCACGGCGTCCTCTGTCCCCTGGGTGCTCAGCACAGCGGCCCCACTACATCCCGGGGCTGTGCGGGCTGAGCCAACCCTGCTGTCTGTGCTCCGCCCCTCCCCTGCGCACCTGTCACACCTGGCTGTTAGTAACTGACCTGAGGGCCACGGTCCTGCCTGCTGTCCTTGCTCATTGCTGCGTAGGTGAGGGGCTTCATGGGGTCTGCTCTGCTGCCCCGAGAGTGCAGGGTGGGCAGGGGAGCTGTGCCTCGGGGCAGCGGGGTGGACTCCGGGGTCCTGGCAGGACTCTGGGCTGACCACTCACTACAGGTGAGGTGTGTGCCTGTTTCCTTAGCACCAGTGTCTCCATCTGGGAAATGCAGATGCTAGTGTTGCCCCTGTATATTTTTGTGAACATTACTGAAACAGGCAATGAGCAGGAGTCGTTATTATCATCCGATATTTGTTGAAAGTATAAAGGAATGAGTGAAGGAACATTTTCTGGGGTGAACCGTGAAAGATTGCTTGGTCAATTTCCTGGTTTGCTTAGGCTTCTCCTTCCACGCTGCTGCTCACATCACCCTCATTCGTACCTTTGGCCCTTCCGTCCAGGATGACACCTATGAAAACTGGCCAGGCAACGTGA
>NW_022900931.1:65255509-65265902 GCF_012274545.1 Fukomys damarensis
GGGAGAGGGAGGAGGAGGCGGAGAGGAATACAATTACCCCTGAGAATACTCAGAGATCAGGATGTGACGTGTTGATCCCAGGAGTGCTCTGGGAAGGGGGATGTGGGGGAGACTCACAGGGCGAGCATGCGTGTTGGATCTCCATGTCATCAGGGACCCAGCCAGTCCAGAGGCCTCCCACACACTTGATAGCAGAGTCCTGCTGCCTTTGCAAACTCGGACTCGGAGTAAGCAGCTTTACTCCTCAGTCTACTCCTCTGTCAAATGCCCGCCGTGAACCAGACTCACAGGGATGTGGCAGGCATAGAGAAATGATTCCCACGAAGCATGCAGGGCTGTGTCGGCTGAGAGCACTTCACTTGCTGCCGCCTCCCAGGCCCCCACCAAATGTGGAGCCCCCTAGTCGGACGGTCTGATCATCTGGAACCAGGGGGCTGCAGCTGCCCAGACCCCAGAGATGTGGCTGAGGCTGTTGTGGGGCTGGGTCCCATCGCTCTCCTGCCTGGTCTGTGCTTTTCATCGGGAGCCATCCTGTTCCTCCTTCACACCCACAGAAAAGTCTCCTAACAGCTGCTCCTCGGACCCTACCTGTGCACGTCAGCATTATCATTCTTCTACCTCTGAAATAAGTGTTAAGCATGGAAATTGTATCCTTCTTTCTAGAATCCTATTTCCATGATGATTGGGTTCTCCTTAATGGTTTCTAAAGTTGTTGAGTGTTACGGTTCAGATCTAAAATGGCCCCGAGCCTCGTGAGTGCAGAGATGGGCTTTGGGATGATGATTGCATGGTGGGGTCCCTGCGGTTGACTCACTGGTAGGAAGTGTCTCTCTCCCTCCTTGGTTCCTCCCTTTCCATTGTGCTTCCTGTGGGCCATGATGTGAGCAGCTTTCCCTCGCCATGCCCCTCTCGTGCCATTTCTCCCTTGAAGCCAGCCAACTAGGGACTGAAACCTCCAAAAACCATGAGGGTCAATAAACCTTTCCTCTCTGAAGATGTGGAAGTTTGGTGTTTTGTCTCAGCATCAAGAAAGTGACTAATGTCAGGGATTTAGCTCAGTGGTGCCACCACCTGTCTCGCAAGCACAAGGACCTGAGTTCAATCCCTGGTTAGAAAAATCAAAAAAAGAAAGTGACGAAGAGTGATTTTGGTACCAGAAAAGTGGGGTTGGTACTGTCGCTGTATCTGGTCATATGGCTCAGAAGCCTTTGGAACCTGAAGGAATCTGATCACCACCATCCTGGTCGAAGCAGAGACCACTTTCAATCGCTTCCCCCCGCTGTGCTTTTTTACCTGCCGATGTATCATTGCAGGTGGATAAGGTCCAGTAAGGACAGTGACATCCTATAATTCCCATCATTATTCAGCCCTGCTATTGAAAAACAACAAAATCTCCTCATATGTCCTGAAGTCTGGTTCTGGGCAGATAGCCACGACTCCCTTGAACTGAACTCCCATTCCTCAAAATCCCATTGTGACTTTTTCCTTCCACACCCCGCTTTTATGCTCATAACTCTATGAAGATCTTATAGCCTGTACTGGAGTTAGCTGGTCCAGTCTCTAGTGCCAGTGCAGTCCTTCTCAGGTTTGCTCTGAAATGAACCTGTCCTGTTGAGCTTGTACCCCTGCTTCTCTTCCTTTTTGTCCTAATGGACCCACCATAAAGGGGGATTTGGAATGATTTGGAGATGCTGGCTAGAGAAGCCCTATGCTGCTGTCAGTGCAGCCTGATGGGAAATCTGGCCAGACCTCAGAACCAGAACGCTGACAGAAGAGCACCGGTGAATGCCAGGCTTGGGAGATTTCAACTGGGAACAAAGAAACGATTTACAGTTGGACTCAAGGCCACGGGTGTTAAATTCTGTTAGAAAGTGTGTGCATTTTGCAGGAGACTGAGATTAATGGCTGCTGATTACTTAATCTGCAGAAGGTAATTTCACAACAGTCCAACACTCAGGCTGTCACATGGGTAATGCTGCTTGTCTTTAGACACATCTACCACGAGAATGAAGACCAAACATCAGAGCTGAATATCTGAAAAGGTTTTCCTGGTGGCCAGCAAAGAAGCTCCTATAAAATTAGGGCACGCAAGCCGGGGCCAAGGAGAGGATGATTGAAGAAAATAATTCATATGAATTGGAGCTAAGTACTTGGGATCAGAACAATAAGTATGATGCCTTGAGGGCATCTCAGGAATGAGCAAAAGCCCATCCTTTTCGTGCTTAATGGGGTCAAGTAAAAGTGAAAGAGTTTGCTTTCAGAAGAGAGCTCCAGGGATCCCAGTCCATTCAGGGCTAACTAGGAAAGAGTTTCCCAGAGATCAGCCGTGCAGATACTCAGAGGCTGCTGTAGCTAGGATGCAAGGGGGCCTGGGTACCGATCAAGCTGGCAGCAGACCTTGTTATGGTCCACATGGTGCTCATTTCTACAGGGATACAGAATGCGGGAGTTGTGGGGTCAGAGAGGCTTGCGTCCATATTACAAAAGAAGGTCTGGACGGCCAGGTAGTGTGCCTCTGAGAGGACAGTGCATGATGCTGTCAGAGTGAAGACAAAAGTGCAGTGGAGGCCCCAGGAATTTGGAGGAGTCAGCAAAGTGCACCATATCCTCAGGAAAACCGCACAGGCAGCAAGCAGCCACCCCAGCAGAAAGGCCAGGAGAGCTGCAACAAGTCCACCCAAACTCTAGTCACAACTTGCCCTGGGACAGGACATAGAACTGCAGGCTTTCATGTTTCCCCTGCTGGGATTCAGAATTGTCTTGGTCTAATTTCTCTCTATCCTCCTATTTCCCCCTTTTGGAATGGAGATGTTGACCCTGTGCCCTCCTGTGTTGGAAGTGCTCAGTTTTCATTTTGATTTTTATGGGGATTTACAGCTAAGAGGTTACCTTGAGTATCCAAAGAGACTTTGAACTTGGACTTTAGAGCAGTGCTTAAACTGTAAAAATGGAGTGACTCTTACAGATGGACTAAATACATTTTGCATAAATTATTTTGGGTGCTGGGAGTGGAATGTCATAGTTTAGATCTAAGTCGAGGGGCTGGGGATTTAGCTCAGTGGCACCTGGCCTGCCTTGCAAGCACAAGGTCCTGACCTTGATCCCATTTACAAACAAAATGTAGGTTGTCTCCCAAACTCCAAACAGCACAGGCAGTTGTGAACTCATCAGCTGATGGATCCATTGATAAATAGAGTGCTCCACGATGCGAGCACCTTCCAAAGGCCCGACCTCGGAGCGTGAGCTGTTTGGTGGATATTCCAGATCTACATCATAATATCCCACCCCTTGTCCCCAAAAGTCTTCTTTTCTCCATCTCATTACACAAACTATGTTTAGTCTATCACTAAGGGTCATGAAAATCCTAACAATTCCACCACTGCTGAAACATCACAGCCCAAAAGTCTCCTGAGATTTATGACAAACTCTTACCTGTAAGCCCCTACACAAATCAAAAGAAAGTCGAACACTTTCTACAATGGCACAGGGTAAACATTTCAATTCCATCAGGGGGAAAAGGGGGATAGAAAGGAATTAGACCCAGGCAAGGCCAAAACCCAGGACAAACATTAAATCCTGTAAGTGCGTGTCCGGCCCGTGAGGCGAGTTGCGGTGAGAGGTGAGCTCCAAAGGCCTTCAGCAGCCCCAGCCCTAATGCTCTTGCTGGCTGCAGCCCACGTGGCCTCTCTCAAGGGCTGACTCTACTCCCTGCCTGCGGATTGGCTCAGCAGACCTTCCTGTTGCTGGCATCTCCAACTTCGAGGGGTCTGCGCTGCACTTTCGGTTCACTCTCGCAGCTTCATGCCGTGCCCATAGTCAGCCACCAATCTGCGTAGTAGCCAGGCCCTGGTAATCCATGGCTACACTGGCCCTCAAGTGCCTAAATGGATGAACTTGGGGATATACTTCACCAGGTGACTCTGAATCACAGTCCTGCCATGAACTCTCTTCTCAAAGGAAAGATTTACAGTTACACCCTTGAGCCAGTAATCCCAAGAGTTCCTCTCCTTGGCTTTTGTTTTTTTATATGAATCTTCTAGGCAACCATTCTCTCGTTTGTCCCAACATTCCAGACACTTCCTTTCTGGTGAAAATGCAAAGTTTTGAAATCATTCAGTTCTACCTTTGCTCTGGCTAAAATCATCCAGCAGTACCTACACCACAATCCAAATGTTGGGCTGTCTTGAAAATTCCTCCACCAGATTAACTACTAATCTGAAACATTTTTTCTCAGTCTCCCACAAAGTCTCAGGACTTGACCTAAATCTGGACAAAATTTATGCCAGAACATAACGCGCACGGCTTCTAGTGGCCATGCCATAGAATTCTGGTTCTCAACTGAATCCTCATGACCCTTGAGTTTATTGCCTGCATTCCTATCAGCATTCTGGACTTAAGCTCTGAGAAGTATCAAACATCAAGCACTATTCTCAACCTTCTAGGGCTTCTCTAGCCAACACCTCCAAAGTCTTCCAAACTCCTCCACAAACCACTTTCAAAGGCCTCTTTCTGAATCACATGGTCAGGAACACTCAGAGGGCTATGAGTCTCAACTTATATTAGTCTTAGTCCTCGAGAGACAAAATATCCAACCCCTGCAACTTAAGGGACTGGATTTTTATCTTGGCTCATAATTTCAGTAGCCTCAGCCCATGTTTGGCTTGCTCCCAGATGTAGGCATGGTGGAAAGGCTGACAGCACCAGCCCAACATTACAGTCCTATGATCAATCCCATGGATCGCAGATAGATGATGGATAGATAGATAGATAGATAGATAGATTCAACCAGGTGCTGTCATGCACATTGGAAATCAGTGATAGGGAAATAAAATTCAAGAAGGATATATGCACTGCACAGAGCATTTATTTCAGTCAAATGAGGATTGAAACACAAGGTCAAATTCGGAAGCAAGTCTTGGATGGAAACTCCCCTACAGGTTTGGAGCTGGGAGAAAGCGGCATCCAGCGATCAACTCCAGAGGAGGGAGAGGGAGCAGGCAGGTGTGGCAGGGAGCAATTGAGCTTATAGCTCAGCGATAGCCTCAAGAGCGTCTGCAGCTCTGGACAGCAGGAGAAGCCCCGAAGGGGGCCCTCCTGGCCCAGGGTGGTCAGACCCAAGCTCATCACCTGGTGGAGCCCTGGCAGGAGCCACAGGGAAGGCTCTCTCTGCATACACAGCTCCGGATGCTTTGTGGGAATCGCTTCCCTCATGCCACTGGCAGCCAGGGACTCAGTGTCTGTTGTGTCCTTTTGGCAGAGGAGAAAAGGGAGAAAGTTGCTCATTCAAAGTCTGCACTCAGTTCTGCTGTCTGGCGGTGGGGCCACTCCTCTTCCATTTACAGGTGCACAGTGGCCTGAGAGTCCTCCCCAGAGAAATCCTGGGAGCTTCGGGGATGTCACTTCCGGATCATGACCTCTGAGTAGTCCGTGGTGCTGGCGTCCTTCAGGCTCTGAGGCTCCCGGGGCCTCAGTCCCAGAAAGCTGAGGGAGGCGTAATGCAGCTCCTTTTCCTCCCCTGTGGTCGCCATGGCAGATGATGGGCGGTCTGCCCCAGATGCATCCAGGTGACCCTGAAGATTTACTCATGGTTACCTGAGTTTACAGAGCCTCCTCACACCTAGGTCTCCTCACTCCCCCATTGCCTAGAATCTTAAAGATACTGTAAGTCTATGAGTTGGGCTGGTGCTTTCTTCTCATACAATACATCCACAAATTCCAAACTCTTGCAACTCTGAAAGGCACAGCGAGGGCCAAGGCGTTAGCTCAGTGGTTCCACTGCCTGCATGGCAAGCACAGGGTCCCCAGTTTGATCCCCAGTACAAAAAAGAAAAATGTACAGCGACTTCAGGTGGGTAGCGTGTATCCAAATTTCACACTGGCAATTGGTTTCCTTTGAGCCTAGTTGACAAAATCAGTTTCTGCTTCAGCCCAGGGAAGGGTAGCCTGAAGACACTCACCTGAGCGGACTTGAACGTATAAACACCCTCAGCCCAGACCACAGTGAGTCTCCTCCTGCATGCGCCGCTCTCCCTCTCTCCGTGTGTGCTCTCTGACTTGGCCTGATCCTGCCTACGCCCGGCACTGATGTGGCCCGCGGTGCATTTCTAGACTAAATCAAATCCAACAGCCTCCAGGGTGAGGTGAGGCACTCATTCTTGTCCTCTTCAGGGAGGCGTCCTCAGACCCCTCCAGGTGACACTCCACAGCGCCCCTTCCTTCCGACTCCCTCAGCACACGCGTGATCCTCATCGTGCCTGGACCTCAGTAATGGCTTAGGTCATCGACATCCTCACCGAAGCCCACCGGGAAGCACTACCAGCTCCCTTTCCCCGGTGGGAGTGCGTATTCCCCAACCGCCCATGCAGTTACTGCTCAGAAGCAGATCAGAGTGGAGTTCTGTGTCCCACCCCGCCTCCCAGCCACGGCTGGGCGTTTGGCTCTGATCCACTCTTGGAGGTCGTCACCTTTCACCTGGTGTCTCTCAGGTTACCCACCAGAGAGCTAAAGCAAAAACTGACTTCATTGACTAGGTTCAAAGGAAAGCAACTGCCTGTGTGGGAAATTTAGAGGCATGGTGACTCCGATCACCCCCTCTGTGTCACTCACAAGGACGACCCAGAGCTCATGCCTGCTCCCCAGGACCTGTCCGGGGTGTCTCCTCCCTTGGCTGATGCTCAGCTGCTTGTTCCCATGGTGACAGTGGGCATCCCTGAGGACACAGCTGCAGGGAGCTCCGGTGGCCCTCTAGGGAGTCACCAACTCTGAGAATGTGCTCAGGGAGCTGGCTCCTTCGCTGTGTCAGAAGGAGGGCGGCCCTGGAGACTCCTGAGATTGTATGTCCCCCGGACGAGGGACAGCTGCATTGAGGCCCCAGGAACGAACACTGGTTTAGGCTTCAGGAACCTCCGTGTCATTGCAAAGGATGTAGCCTTGGTCATACGTGTGGGTCACGGCACCAGGAGGGATCCTCACTCACCCCACAGACAGCACTCGGGGAGCAGGATGCGTCCTTCTCTGTGGCCACCGTCCTGGCCGAGTCTTTCTGGGGAGTTTTCATCCTGAGGGAGGAGGCAGGACCTTGCATCTTTCCCTGGCTCACAGTGCTCAGTGGGGCTGCTGTCCCCCGCTTAGTAGGTGCTACACAGCCACCTGAGGCTGGGGAGGTGAGGGGCGCCTCTCACAGGTCACCCGCACAGTGAGATCTGGGACCGCGCAGGGTGGGCAGGGTGGTCGGGATGAGGGTCTGGGCACACACTGTGCTCTCATTGTCTCAGCAAACTCCTAGTCTCCCAAGCACAGTCCTGAGCCCCGCCCTGCCCTACCTTCTGTCCCAGGACCACACTCACCTGGAGTAGAGGAGGCAGGCACAGAGACAGAGCAGAGCAGCGACAGCAGCTCCCCCAAACGCTGCCAGCACATATCCACCCCGACTCTCTGGCTTCCCTGCAGAGAGGCACGATTCAGAGGGTGACCCTCCAAAGTTCTCAACTCTCCTGTCCTCTTGCTCCATAGCTCTTACTTCCATGTTCTCCAACACCCAGGCAGTCCAGGAACAGTGAGTGACGCTGTGGAACAGCCCCCTCCGTTTCCAGACCCAACAGGTGTGAGGCAGCCCTGAGCCTTATCCTTCTTCAGATCCACCTCCCTCTGCCCTAAGACCAGACCCACGGGCCCTCAACTGGCAGCCACAGGACTGTGGTGCTCTGGATCCCGTGAACATTCATGGCTCACAGCTGAGCCTGAGGCTTGAGCTCAGTCCCCCGTGGAGGCTCAGGCAGCTGTTGGCCCAGGGCCCGGCCCAGCTGGGGGTGACCCTGAAGGAGTCATTGAAGTTGTTCCGGTCCAGCAGCTCCTCCCTGAGCCGCCAGGGAATGAGCAGGCCCAGCCCAGGAAGAGCAGCTGCAGTCCAGACCCTCAGGCTCCGAGGAGCACCAGGGGCCCAGCAGCTGGGGACATCTGTGGGAGGGAGAGGAGAGTCACAGGGTCCCTTTTCGCAGTCCCTGGCTTCCCTCCTGACTCACAGTGCACAGAGAGGCTGAGAGAGACACTCCGGGTGCCCAGCGGGTTCTCCGCGTGGCAGGTGACTTCCCCTTCATGCTCCATCTGCACCCGGGGCAGCTCCAGGACCCCAGGGGCTGAGGACCAGGAGGAGCTCAGGGACTGTGTCCCCCGGGCCCAGCTCAGCCTGGCTGGGGGGCTGCTGTGGGTGACACACACCAGGCGCAGGCTCTGGCCCTCCAGCACGGGCAGGGATGTGCCGTTCCCGAGGATTTCCAGGACTGGGGAGGGCAGAGGCAGAATCCATGTGCTGCTCTAACACCTGGGCCCCCAAGGGGCCATGGGGAGGCCCTGGTCCCTCTCTCCCCCTCCTACCTGTCCTGTTTGCTTGGGAAACTGTCACTCTCGGGTCCTCCGGGGGATCTGCAGTGGAGATGGGAGCGGCTCTGGAGGGCTGGGGCTGCCCTCTGGGCAGAGAGGGAGGTGGTGGGAGGGCACAGCCAGCCCCTGGGTCCCCACACACTGCCCACCCATCAGGCAGATGAGAAGCCTGGTCCTGCAGGCCTGGGGTTCCAGCCCCTCACTGCTCTGGGACCTGCCCGTCCCCTGTCCCCACCCTGCCCTCCCAGAACAGGCATCCTGGTCACTCACACTGCACGGAGAGCTCCAGGGAGCTGTGCTGGGAGCCCAGCCTGTTCTCTGCCCGGCAGCTGTAGCGCCCCGCGTCCTCAGGCTTCACCCCAGGTAGATCCAGCCTCAGAGGTTTGCTTCCTGAGGTTTGGGCCTGAGCAAGGACTCTGCCCTCCAGGTCCCAGGTCAGCGTGGCAGGGGGCCGGCTGTCAGCAGCGCAGAGGAGCCGCAGGAGCTGGCCTTTCTGGGCCTCCACACGGGAACCATTGCCCTGGGCGTCCGGGGCTGGAGAGACAGAGATGGGGGAAAACACAGGCAGAGAGGGCAGGGAGAGAGGACCAGACAGAAACGGAACTGAGCCAGAATCAAAGGCACTGAAGCTCAGTTCTTTTCTCTACATTTCTGCTTGAGAGGAAAGTAACCTCCACCAGTCATTTCGAAGCAGCTCTGCCAGATAGTGGTTGGATTGGGTACATCCTCGTCAATCTTGTAGAAGGGTCTCTTTTCACCCCAGCCTCTCCAGCCTTCGTTCTTATTTGATATCTGAACGGTGTCCACTCCTTCTGGAGGAAGATGGAATCTCAGTGTTTCTTGGATAAGCATTTCTCCCATTGTCCTCACATTGAGGATTTATGCATGATTTGGGGCCATTTGTACTTCTTCTCCTCTGTGAAGTATCTGCTGTCATTTGACCATTTTTTGATTTTTTTTTTTTTTGCAGGCTCTAAATTTTTTTAGTTCTTTACATACTCTGGATATCAATCCTCTGTTTCTGCAAAATTTTTCGCATGTGTCAATAGTTTTTTGAGTCTGTTGGTCGTTTATTTGCTGTACAGAAGCTCTTTATTTCACGATGATCCCATTTGTTGGTTGTTGGAACCGTTTCTTACGCAAACGGGCTCTGTTCAGAACGCCCTGTCTGTGCCTCTGTATACTTCACACACGGGTCACTCCATGCACACACGGCTTCCAGTGTGCAATTGGGTGGCTTGTGCCATTCTCAGAGCTGTGCACCGACCACCGCAATCTTAGAAGATCTGAGCCACCCCAGAGAGAAGCCGGGACCCCGAGCGGTCTCCCCAGTCCTCCCTCCCACCCCAGGCAACACCAGCCCTCGGTGTCCGTGTGGACGTTCCGCAGGCCCGGTGTGAACCTGCCATCTGCCTTGTCTTGCTCAGCAGCAGGGGTCACCTGTGTGCAGCTGCAGACTGAATGGGTTCGGCTTCCTGGCTGAATTACCGTCCACGGTGTGAATCCGCCACATTCTCTGCCTCCATCGGGCCGTGCCGTTCCCTGACGCCTCTGATCCATTTCTCTCCGTCCACGTCTCTCTCCCGCTGGGGCCACGCACCACCACGGACCTCATTTAGCTCTCAGTCCCAATCCAGCCATCGCCTGTTCCAAGGCTCCTGAGGACCCAATGCCACGGCTCCCCCTGTCCCCAGTTCCTCGGGATGAGTGGGCTGCGCTGACATCCACACAGGACCCGGCTGAGCCGAGCTCAGGGGCCTCCCTAGGCAGCACCGCTTCCCGTCAGAGGTGACTGGAGACTCAGTGTCCCCGGGGCCTCCCAGAGGACTCTGTCCTGGTCCTGTCCAGTGGCCTGAGGGATTGGCCTCCAGGGACCCGGCCGTTCCAGTTCTGGGTGTGAACCCAGAGTTCTGTTAGCTCTGTCAGCTCCTGCATCCTCCAGCGGCCCCCTAACGGGTCCCCGTGAGCGGATTAGGAATGAGGACCCAGCCCCTGTCCCGCGTCCTGAGTCAGG
>NW_022900931.1:65266473-65276804 GCF_012274545.1 Fukomys damarensis
CGTGTGGGCTGAGGGGGGCGCTCAGCGGCAGAGCTCTGGCCTCGGAGGCATGAGGACCTGGGTGCCACCCCCGCCACCATGAGAAGAAAACAACCTGGGTTAAGTCTGTGCTGGATGAATGTCATCAATCTAAAGCCATCAAGGACATGTCAGAGCAAAAGGTAGACTTCCGTTGTTTCTGAGGGGGGCGCTCAGCGGCAGAGCTCTGGCCTCGGAGGCATGAGGACCTGGGTGCCACCCCCGCCACCATGAGAAGAAAACAACCTGGGTTAAGTCTGTGCTGGATGAATGTCATCAATCTAAAGCCATCAAGGACATGTCAGAGCAAAAGGTAGACTTCCGTTGTTTCCCTAAAGGTAACAGGGTAAGGGAGGGTAAGGAAGCATCGTGGGAGACGCAGACATAATTAGATGAGAGAGAGAGAGAGAGAGAGAGAGAGAGAGAGAGAGAGAGAGAGAGAAAGAGATAGAGAGAGGACCTGCTGGGCTTTTCTCCGACCACGGAGACAGGGAGAACTGCAGGGGCTGTCAGGACTCCAGGGTTCCACTGTCCCCTTGCCCTGCCTAGAGAGTGCCAAGGGGTGTGACTGTGATGATTCCTTCCAACTGCATGCAGGGGACAAAACAGCCTTGTCACGCCGCAAAAACAGAGCGATGTTCGCGTATCCCACCATGAACTCCTGGCTTGGGCCGGTGGGTGGCTCTGGGCTCTGTTAGCGGAGTCTGCTTCCCACCCCGTACAGAGGGATGTCACCTACCTCTGTCATCTGCTGTGGTGACACTGACGGTCAGGTTCTGAGGAGGATCTGGAAGGACAGACACAGGGAGGGTCAGGTGCAAAGTTGGCCTGTGGTCCTTAACAGCACCCCAGGAGCCCAGAGACAGAGCAGGAAGCAGGGCAGAAGAGGTGGTGTCCACCCTTGGCTTCCTGTCCCAGCACTCACAGGACACACTGAGCTGCACAGTCCTCTCCCTGGTCACACCAGCCTGAGGGAAGGTCACCCGACAGGTGAGTTGGGTGCCATGATCTTCAGGGCGAGGAGTAAGCAGGATCTCCGAGGAGGTATGGACCCCGAAGCCCGACCCCGGGGGTCTCAGGGCTGATCCATTCCAGGAGAACCTGGGAGCCCTGATCCCACTGCAGGTCCTGGGCATGGAACACAGCAGGCGGCTGAGGTGACCCGACACCAGGGGCTCCAGGATGTGGATGTCCGGGGTCTGTGTCAGCTCTGGGGAGGACAGAAGGACAGGACCTTGTGTGCCCGAGACAGACACCTCAGTCCTGGGGGTCACCACCCTCTGCTGACCCTTCCACACCAGGACAGGACACCCTCCGTGTCCCTAAGGATCCTCCCAGCCTGCTGCCCTTTCCAAGGGGACTGTTCCTTACCTGTCAATATCACAGTCAGCATTGGTCTCAGGTAACTGTACTTCAGTCTTCCTCTCTCTACACGAAAATAGTAACGTCCACTGTCCCCCTTCTGGGCACCTGCAATCTTCAGGGAGCAGTTGTAGGCCCTGGGGTCCCCAAGCAGCTGGAAACCAGCTTTGCTTTTCAGTCCAGCTTTCTTTCCCGGGTCATTTGTGGCCGCAAGTTCATCTGTTGTGTGGGCAACTTTCGGTAACTGTACTTCAGTCTTCCTCTCTCTACACGAAAATAGTAACGTCCACTGTCCCCCTTCTGGGCACCTGCAATCTTCAGGGAGCAGTTGTAGGCCCTGGGGTCCCCAAGCAGCTGGAAACCAGCTTTGCTTTTCAGTCCAGCTTTCTTTCCCGGGTCATTTGTGGCCGCAAGTTCATCTGTTGTGTGGGCAACTTTCCCATCCTCCTTCTGCCGGTACCAGTAGCCGTGAGCACGGTGAGAGTGGTTCCAGCCGTTCTGGGGGTAGGAGAAGGAGCAGGTCACCAGGACACACAGGTTCTCCTGCACCGTCACAAACTTCTCCACCTGCAGCCAGTAGTCTGGTTTCTCCTGCAGGGACCCTGGGGGGACACAGAGGCTCAGATGCAGCCCCGGGCCCCACCTGGGAGCCCCGAGTTTCCCCCTACTCACCTGCCCACAGCAGGGGCAGCAGCAGGGCCAGCAGCAGCATCAGGGCAGGGAGGAGCCGGCCCATCGGGGACTCGCTGGCCTCCAGTTTGTTCGCTGTCGACGATGCCTGGGCAGCGGCCCAGAGGTCAGGCACTGACAGTCACAGGGAGGAACCTCAGGAAATGCACGGTCCCCATAGATCCCCATTCTGACTTCTCCTTTCACACATGGGTGGCAGGGCAGGGGCCGGAGGGACTTGGTGCCCCAGGAAGGAGCCATCCTGGCCGAGCCCCAGGGCAGGGTGTCTCGGGAGAGGGGCTCACAGGGGAACAGTGCGCAGTGGCCAGGTGGGAGAGGATCCTGTTCACTCCCTGTGCGCGTCCCAGCAGGCATCTACTCCATGCAGAGATGACAATCCAAGATCAGAAATGACCCCCAAGCCCTGCCGCATGGGCCTTTCCTCTCTGGGCCCACAAATTCCGCGCCATCCACGTCCCTCCCGCCCCACACACTGCTCCTCCTGCCTGCCCTTCAGGAGACTCTGCGGCTAGTCAGGCACCAGCTACTCGGGAGAAGAGGCGGAGGCACGGGGCTGGGACCCTCGAGGGCGCGACACTGCGATCTGCAGCTCTGAGGGTGCCATCGTGAGACCCTTCACAGTTTTGTGTTTGCGTCTGTGTCTGTGTTCGGAGCTGAAGTCCGACGGCGGAGTGGAACCCGAAAGGCTGCTTTGGAACCGGATCTCAGGAGTCCGCACTGCTCCACCTCCTCACCTCCTCCTTCCCAGAGAGCTTCTTGGCCCCACCGCAGCTCCTGTTACCCGAGTACCCTGAGCACATTTAGGGGTCTGCCCTGCCCACCCTGAGCCCCAGATTCTTTAAGGCTGAAGGATGGGATGTTAGCAAGCAAAATAAGTAAAACGATATGGATTTTAGCGTGCAGCTCAGTGGTACCGTGATCGCCCCGCATGTATGAGGCCCTGGTCCCATCCCAGCACCAAAAAATCTAACAAATAAGAAATCTGCCATGAATAAATCCTGTTCTGTGCACAGATATGAATGTTCCTCAGCCACCAAAGGGAATGGAGTCTGCTATGTTATAAAACTAGAAAACACGACCCTGAGTAGGCGAAGACAGACAGATAATGCAAGAATCCGGTCCTGTGAAATATGCAGATTAGGTAAAGTCCTCAGAGACAGAAAGTAGGTTAGAGGCTCCCCGGGGAAGGGAGAGACTGAGGAGCAGGAGCAGAAATGGCTTCCTGCTGGAGATTTTCTGTCTGGACCTAGGGTGCAGCCAAGGCTGCCTACGCAGGGGCACGTCCTTTGTGCTGGTGAGTTCGCACTCCAGATGGTTACAATGGCAAATTTTACACTGTGTCTGTTTCATCACAATTCATTTCACTTTCATTCACAAAGAGTCGTTGCTTACATTTATTGGCCACAATGTGACGTTTTGGTAAATGTATTCTTAATGAGATAATTAAATCCAACTCATTAAAATACCATCAGCTCACAAGCATTCATCTATTTTAGTCAGAACGTTTATGATCTACTCTGTACCCATTTGTACTACAGTAATACCTCATTTCACAAACACTTCTTTTTATGGACAATTCAGCTCACAAATAGAACCATTCACCAAAGTGTTGCTTCCACTCACCATCCCTGGCTGGGTGAGAAACACAGCATCGCCATCTTCCCCGGGGTCACAGAACAGATTAAGTTCGTGACCGAGGAAGCCCTGCAGACCCGTCACTGCCCGCGGCCCGCTGTGAAGTCCGTGGCTCACAGTTCCCGTCTGCCTGTCACCTCCCGCCCTTTGACAGCACATTTCCTCCCCACAGGCTCTATCGCCGACCCCTGGGACCACAATCCTCTTTGCACTTTTCTTTCTTCTTTATTTGTAACGTGAAGTCCTACTATGCTTCTAGCAAGAATTCTGCCTTTTGCCCTGTGGGAAAACACCCTTTTCATGCGCTCCAGCACTGCCGTTTCCCTCCCATCCCCTGTAGATCAGGCGAAAGGCAGCAGCACTGCCCACGGCACAGTCTGAGCTTTGGGATGAGGGGAAACTGGCTCCACCCGCTGGCTCAGTACCCGGTCCTTCTTCCCCGTCTCTCTCAGAGGCTGAGGGCGCCAGCCAAGCGCAGACTCATTTTCTGCAAGGGCATAGCACACAATCTCTCCAGTCCCACTGCCAGTGCAGACCTGGCACCCACCTAAAAGCCCCCGAGTCTGGGCTTTCTGTTCTACAGGAATGTCCCTGTCAGCACTGTGTTCTTCTGAGCTGTGACCAGTATCTAACGTCAATCACTTTTCTCAACCTTGTAGGACGGCTCTAGCCCACACCTCCGAAGCTTTCCAAATCCTCTTGCAAAGCAGCTCTAAAGTGTCCTGCACCACATGGTCGGGAGCTGTCACAGCCATGGTCCTGCTCCTGGTACCAATTTCAAGGCTATTCCCTCTGTCTATTTATTCATTTATTTTTAGTACTGGGGCTGGAACTGGGGACCTTGAGCCTGTGAGGCAGGCGATGGAACCACTGAGCTAAATGTCAGGCCCTACTTTTTCTTCACTGAGAGACACTTGCAACTCACGGAGGAGAGCACTTCATTTTAGTTCTGATATGGAGCCGGTTCGGTCCGAGGTTGGCTGACTATGAAGCCTAAACAGCATGATGTGGGTCTGCAGGGAAGCTGCACACGTCCTGGTCGTGAGGAAGCAGAGAAAAGGGCAGAGCTGGTGGGCACCATGTACACTCTGCAGCATTTGGGGGACATTCTGTGAAGCCTATTAAGTCCATTTCATCTGTTCTCCTTATGTCTGGCAAGAGCAATGGCCCTGTGGTAGCACAGGCAGGTGTGACTATGAGTCCGTGGGGAGCAGCCCCATTGTGAATCCTACAGTGGGAGTAGAAGTGCGTACCTGCTCGTGGAGTTCTTGTGCTCTGTGACTCTTGGATCTGGTACTGGAAAGTTATTTTATTTATGTATTTATTTATTTATTTTTTGGCACCAGGGATCGAACTTGGGTCCTTGGGCTTGCAAGGCAGACGGCGGCACCACTGAGCTAAATCCCTGGCCCTTGAAAGTGATTTTTGATGCTATCTATTCCCATCCTTTTATCATCTGTTTCAACACTGGTGCCTTTCTCAGTGTTTCACACGGAGGGGCGATGCAGGACCCGATTTCTTCCCCTCCTGAGTCAGTGCCATGCAGTGATGTCGGGGATGTGAGATGTCCCAAAGCAAGGAGCCCATGATGCTGGGGATCCTTGTAGGTGAGGGGTAGGGAGTGGGAATGCAGACATTACTGTAGACCCCTGAAGTTCATCTACAGTGTCCTACGGGGCACTACCGCACAAGCTGATAGGACTAAAGAAAGGGAGACTTAGAACTGGGTGTTGGGGCTGATGTGTGCCGCTCTGGGCAGCAAAGACAAAGGCTTCCAACGACATCCAGCATTTATTGATTACAACTGTGGGAAGAAAGTGAGCAGGGCTGTGAAGACACCTAGTGATATAGGGCCAAATGGTTGTTTTCGTCTGTGAACCCACTTGCAGGACAAGGTTCAGGGACCTGGACTTGGAGGCCAAGGCAGGGAATCACCAAGCAGACTCCAGGGAGGTTTCTGGAACGCATCCACTTTATTCAGGAAATGCACAGGTTTATATAGGGTAAGGCAGGGGTGGATCCAGGGTGGCGCTACTGGATCGCTATTGGACAGAGTAAGGCGGGGGGTGGAGCCAGGGTGGAGTCGGGATATTTGGCACATCGTTATTGGCCACGTGTTAGATTTTGGACTGTATGTTTTAGTGGCTGAGGAGAATGGAGTCAGGACTTTAGAGGTTCTTGAGAGGAACAGTTTATCTGTCTAAGGTCAGATCTGTACACACCCGAGGGGGCGGATTATTCCAGCCCTAATAGGCCTCGGAGTCTGCTCAGGAGAGATGGGTGAGGCACTCCTGACTCAGCCAGACATGAACCCGATCCTCACCAAACATCTGGCATGATGGCCCCAAGTGGGGCTCTAAGGGAGGAGGCACTGCTCATCTTGCTTGGAGAGGACAAACAGGCTCTGGGCCTGGGTGTGATTAGCCAGCAACCCAATGGGTCTGTGAGAGGCGGTAATTCAGGGGAGAGGATTTTAACTGGGGTCACACTGACCTCAGCTGCACCTAACTCAGCAGAGCCCTGCCGGTTCTCAGACCAGGTCTTAGTCCCCCTGGAAGCCCCCGGAGGAGGAGCTACTCCTGCCCGTTCCACCATCTCACACGCCCATTTGAGTCACGTAGGGCTTCCATCTAATAGAAAACGATATAGCTGAGTTATAGACAGCAAGAAGCACGTGCCACTGGTGTCTGCTCCAGGACTGGTGTCTGCTCCAGGGATGTGTTCACAACAGAACTATCACTTGTGCTGTTCCTTCAGGGGTGTCGCTACAAGAGCGCAAAGTCAGACTATCCACCTTTAAAGGCAAGTTTCCTGCCACAGTGGCGTGTGAATAATTAGTGCTTGGAACTCTGTGCAATTCTCAGATAGCCCCAGAGTGTAGTCAGTGGTTCAGCATTCTCCTAACATGTGCAAGGTCTCAGGATCAATCCCCACTATCAGAGATAGGCAGATAGACAGACGGACAGACGGACAGACAGATTCAGCCAGGTGCCTTTGTGCACAGCTGTGAACAAATGATGGGGAAAATAAATTAGACTGGAACAAAGAAATACCCAACTCATTCTGTTTAGTGTGTTGAGGACCCGCTAAATTTCTTCCCCCCGAGGCTTGCTCTATTCCCAGTCAGTGACCAGAATTCACTTTCTCCTCACCCTTGATGCTTGTTATTTTCCATTTTGTGGTTTATGTTCTGTTGTCTTCCGTGCCAATGGATGTAAAGGCAGTGTCTTCGGGAGAGCAATTGCTGTTCTCTCCTTCCCGCCCCGGACAGCTCCAGGCGGGGAGGGGGGCAATGCGCAGGGACGATGTGACCTCACTGAGTGTCTGTGTGACACAGTGGAGGGGGCAGGAGGTCCCTGTCACTAGAACCGAGTGGCTTCTGCTCCAGCCCAAGCCTGTGATGGCTCAGGGTCCAGCCCATCCCCTTCCCTGGCCTCCATCTTTCTCCTCAGCTGCAGCTGCATGGCTTCCTCCCTCTCTTCCTGCAGGGTCCGGCTCTACTCACTTTTTCAGTGGTGTAGGTCCTGCCTAATTGCATGAACCAGTGAAGACGTGTGCTGGTTTCTGATTTCTACGTAATGAATAACAGAGCTCAGTTCGCTGAACCGACACCCTTACTCCACTCTACATGTCTGGGGCCAGGCATCGCCCCCAGCCTATCAGGTGCTTGGTGTCAGCCTTTCCCAAAGCTGTGATGAAGACACAGCCAGGGCTGCAGTGTCCTCTGGGCCCGACTGGGGAAGGACCTGCTTCCAAGCTCCGGTGGCTGTGGGCAGGGTTCATTTCCAGTGTGTCATGGGACTGAAGGTCTCTGCTGAGGTCAGCCTGAGTCCTGGCCACCTGGGCCTGTCCGTGTGGGCACTGACAACATGGTACTTTGCTTAATCGAAACCAGCAAGGGAAAAACCCTGCCAGCAAGGCAAAAGTTATGCTCTTACGTCATGGAACCGCGGGACTGGCATCTCGTCTGTGTTGGGACATTCTACGGTCAAATGAAATCCCAGCCACACTCCAAGGGAGGAGCTACAGCAGGGTTTGGACAGCAGGAGGCAGGGCCTTTGAGATGGGAGTGAGAGCAGACCTGCAGGAGCCTCCTCGGGCCAGGGCGGCTGACCTGGGTCTCCACAGGAATGCAGCCCTGGGTGGCCTGCAGCCGAGGTGCTCTCTGCAGACACAGCCCAGGGCCCTTTGTGGAAATGGCTTCCCTGAGACCAACAGCCCGGAACTCAGGTTTATTGTGTGCATTTGACAGAGGAGACTGAAGAGTAAAATCAGCTGCTCAAAGTCTGGGCTGCAGGTGGAGCTGAGCTCTGGGGTCAGGGAGAGGCCGCTCTGCTGGCTGGCGCCCTGGTGATGGGGAGCTCGGCTGGTGGAAACACTTTCCCCAGGTCTCTGTCTGAGGGAAGCCCGGGCACTGCTGCTGACCAGCTTGAGTACTCCGAGGTGCTGGGGTCCTGCTGGAAGCTGAGGGTGGTGTAGCGATCCTCTGGCTCCTCAGCTGGGGGGCGGTCCTTGCTGCTGCAGGGGCCGGGCAGTCTGGGCGGCCTCGCCAGTCCTCAAGGCTGTGACCCTGAAGGGAAGCGGGGAGGACATGTGTGAGGGTGATGCGGGCTCGGAGAGGAAGGAGGAGCCCAAGTAAAGCAAGAAACAGAGCACGGGGTCTTCCGTTCTCTTCATAACAATGGGCCTTCATTCATTCATTCGTTGATAGTCGCTGCAGAAATACTTGTTATTAATAATGGCTTCCTCTTGGTAACTGAATGCCCATTTCGTACAATCTAGGAAGTCCCCTGGGAGGACCTTGATAGCCCATTTCCCAGATGGATAAACCTAGGCTAAACACGTGTTGTCACACCTCACCTGTAGAGTCCTTCCAGGACCCCGGAGTCCACCCCGCTGCCCCGAGGCACAGCTCCCCTGCCCGCCCTGCACTCTCGGGGCAGCAGAGCAGACCCCACGACGCCCCTCACCTATGCAGTAATGAGCAAGGACAGCAGGCAGGACCGTGGCCCCCAGGTCAGTTACTGTCTAACAGCCAGGTGTGACAGGTGCGCAGGGGAGGGGCGGAGCACAGACAGCAGGGTTGGCCCAGCCTGCACAGCCCCGGGCAGCTCTGGGCTGCTCAGACTCAGGTGGACACAGTGGGGCCGCTGTGCTGGGCGCCCAGGGGACAGAGGGCGCCGTGCAGTGAAGGCTGCACCTGGCCCAAAGCGGGGTGGACCCTTGGTGCAGCTGTGGGGAGGGGGCCTCTCCCTGCAGCCCTGGCCGCGTCCTGCTGGGCAGAAGCATCGCTGTCCCCAGGGAGCTGCAGGCCAGGCCATCTGAGCTATGATGACAGGGTCATTTGTGGTGACCTCTTGGGCCCCAATCATCAGTTTGATGTTTGTAGAAGCTGTAGATGAAGTGACTAAGGTCAGTCACGGGAGTGCACACTGTCAGAGTGACCGGCCACCAACACAGCCCTGGGCCACAGGCTCGGGTGGCTTCTGTGTGGGCATCGCTCCCTGTGGGTTGTCACCGTGGTGCTGAGAGGACTGAGCGCCCTGTGTCCGCTGCTGGGAGAGGAGAGCCCTGAGCTCACTCCTGCTCCCTCAGACCCCGCCCTCTGCACCCCGTGCCCTGGTCCACTCTCATCTGCACTTCTCACAGTGGCAGACACAGCCCAGGAGCGCCGAGTGTGGTCTGAGGGAGCCCAACTCTGCAGGTGACTTCAAGGGAGGGGGTGCAGGAGACCCCCAAGGTGTGCAGCAGACAGTTGTGCTGTCAGGTCTCTCGCGCGGGCCTCCACTGCTGCAGGGGAGACACAGGAAGGAGGGCAGTGGCTCAGGTGTCCAGAGAGGGGGCCAGAGTGGGGCCAGGTGGGGTCTGAGCCCACAGTGGGTGAGGCCTCAGCAGCCTGGACTCAGGGAGCAGAGGGAGCGGAGCCTGGTGAGGTGCTGGATGGTGTAGTGGGGGCTGCATCATGGGGACCCAGAAGCCAAAGCCACCTGGGTGTCAGGAGCCTTTAGGTCACCTTGAAGCTGAGGCCATGGCCCTCCTGGGGGTGACCCTGTGGGTTCAGGTGCACACAGGGCTCCCCATTCACCTTGTAGACAGAAGCCGGGGCACATGGGGCGTCTTTTCCTTGCAGCTGCCCTGCTGCTGTCTTCCTTCCGGCGAGTCCTCCTCCTGAGAGAGCAGGGCGGGACTTTGTGGCCCTGTGCTCAGAGTCGGGTGGAACTGCTGTCCCCTTGCTGACGGAGACAGCTTCCTCTGCAGGCCCTCATCATGCTGTTTATGCTTCAGAGCTGGCCAAGCATGGACTGAACCGACGCCATATTTAAGCCAAAATAAAGTGCTCTCCTTCCTAAGTTGCAGTGTCACTCAGTGAAAGAAAAGTGGGGCCCGAGTTCCAACGCAGTTTTCCTGTCTGCCTTGCAAGCACAAGGTCCCCAGTTCAATCCACTGTACCCCTCAAACTCACAAAAAAACGAAAGAAAAAAAGAAAAGAGAAATAAAAAGTGACTAAGCTTGAAATTGGTACCAGGAGCAGGACCATGGCTGTGACAGCTCCCAACCATGTGGTGCAGGACACTTTAGAGCTGCTTTGCAAGAGGATTTGGAAAGCTTCGGAGGTGGGCTAGAGC
>NW_022900931.1:65276996-65280640 GCF_012274545.1 Fukomys damarensis
ATACTGGTCACAGCTCAGAAGAACACAGTGCTGACAGGGACATTCCTGTAGAACAGAAAGCCCAGACTCGGGGGCTTTTAGGTGGGTGCCAGGTCTGCACTGGCAGTGGGACTGGAGAGATTGTGTGCTATGCCCTTGCAGAAAATGAGTCTGCGCTTGGCTGGCGCCCTCAGCCTCTGAGAGAGACGGGGAAGAAGGACCGGGTACTGAGCCAGCGGGTGGAGCCAGTTTCCCCTCATCCCAAAGCTCAGACTGTGCCGTGGGCAGTGCTGCTGCCTTTCGCCTGATCTACAGGGGATGGGAGGGAAACGGCAGCGCTGGAACACATGAAAAGGGTGTTTTCCCACAGGGCAAAAGGCAGAATTCTTGCTAGAAGCATAGTAGGACTTCATGTTACAAATAAAGAAGAAAGAAAAGTGCAAAGAGGACCGTGGTCCCAGGGGTCGGCGATAGAGCCTGTGGGGAGGAAATGTGCTGTCAAAGGGCGGGAGGTGACAGGCAGACGGGAACTGTGAGCGAAGGACTTCACAGCAGGCCGAGGGCAGTGACGGGTCTGCAGGGCTTCCTCGGTCACGAACTTAATCTGTTCCGTGACCCCGGGGAAGATGGCGATGCTGTGTTTCTCACCCAGCCAGGGATGGTGAGTGGAAGCAACACTTTGGTGAATGGTTCTATTTGTGAGCTGAATTGTCCATAAAAAGAAGTGTTTGTGAAATGAGGTATTACTGTAGTACAAATGGGTACAGAGTAGATCATAAACGTTCTGACTAAAATAGATGAATGCTTGTGAGCTGATGGTATTTTAATGAGTTGGATTTAATTATCTCATTAAGAATACATTTACCAAAACGTCACATTGTGGCCAATAAATGTAAGCAACGACTCTTTGTGAATGAAAGTGAAATGAATTGTGATGAAACAGACACAGTGTAAAATTTGCCATTGTAACCATCTGGAGTGCGAACTCACCAGCACAAAGGACGTGCCCCTGCGTAGGCAGCCTTGGCTGCACCCTAGGTCCAGACAGAAAATCTCCAGCAGGAAGCCATTTCTGCTCCTGCTCCTCAGTCTCTCCCTTCCCCGGGGAGCCTCTAACCTACTTTCTGTCTCTGAGGACTTTACCTAATCTGCATATTTCACAGGACCGGATTCTTGCATTATCTGTCTGTCTTCGCCTACTCAGGGTCGTGTTTTCTAGTTTTATAACATAGCAGACTCCATTCCCTTTGGTGGCTGAGGAACATTCATATCTGTGCACAGAACAGGATTTATTCATGGCAGATTTCTTATTTGTTAGATTTTTTGGTGCTGGGATGGGACCAGGGCCTCATACATGGGGGGCGATCACGGTACCACTGAGCTGCACGCTAAAATCCATATCATTTTACTTATTTTGCTTGTTAACATCCCATCCTTCAGCCTTAAAGAATCTGGGGCTCAGGGTGGGCAGGGCAGACCCCTAAATGTGCTCAGGGTACTCGGGTAACAGGAGCTGCGGTGGGGCCAAGAAGCTCTCTGGGAAGGAGGAGGTGAGGAGGTGGAGCAGTGCGGACTCCTGAGATCCGGTTCCAAAGCAGCCTTTCGGGTTCCACTCCGCTGTCGGTCTTCAGCTCCGAACACAGATGCAAACACAAAACTGTGAAGGGTCTCACGATGGCACCCTCAGAGCTGCAGATCGCAGTGTCGCGCCCTCGAGGGTCCCAGCCCCGTGCCTCCGCCTCTTCTCCCCAGTAGCTGGTGCCTGACTAGCCGCAGAGTCTCCTGAAGGGCAGGCAGGAGGAGCAGTGTGTGGGGCGGGAGGGACGTGGATGGCGCGGAATTTGTGGGCCCAGAGAGGAAAGGCCCATGCGGCAGGGCTTGGGGGTCATTTTCTGGGTTCTCATGTCTGCATGGAGTAGATGCCTGCTGGGACGCGCAGAGGGAGTGAACAGGATCCTCCCCCACCTGGCCCCTGCGCACCGTTCCCCTGTGAGCCCCTCTCCCGAGACACCCTGCCCTGGGGCTCGGCCAGGATGGCTCCTTCCTGGGGCACCAAGTCCCTCCGGCCCCTGCCCTGCCACCCATGTGTGAAAGGAGAAGTCAGAATGGGGATCTATGGGGACCGTGCATTTCCTGAGGTTCCTCCCTGTGACTGTCAGTGCCTGACCTCCGGGCCTCCTGCCCAGGCATCGTTGACAGCGAACAAACTGGAGGCCAGCGAGTCCCAGATGGGCCGGCTCCTCCCTGCCCTGATGCTGCTGCTGGCCCTGCTGCTGCCCCTGCTGTGGGCGGGTGAGTAGGGGAAACTCGGGGCTCCCAGGTGGGGCCCGGGGCTGCATCTGAGCCTCTGTGTCCCCCCAGGGTCCCTGCAGGAGAAACCAGACTACTGGCTGAAGGTGGAGAAGTCTGTGACGGTGCAGGAGAACCTGTGTGTCCTGGTGCCCTGCTCCTTCTCCTACCCCCGGAAGGCTGGAACCACTCTGACCCTGTTCGCGGCTACTGGTACCGGCAGAGGGAGGATGGGAAAGTTGCCCATACAACAGATGAACTTGTGGCCACAAACGACCCGGGAAAGAAAGCTGGACTGAAAAGCAAAGCTGGTTTCCAGCTGCTTGGGGACCCCAGGGCCCACAACTGCTCCCTGAAGATTGCAGGTGCCCAGAAGGGGGACAGTGGACGTTACTATTTTCGGGTGGAGAGAGGATCACTGAAGTACAGTTACCTTAGACCAATGCTGACTGTGACTGTGACAGGTAAGGAACAGTCCCCCTGGAAAGGGCAGCAGGCTGGGAGGATCCTTAGAGACACGGAGGGTGTCCTGTCCTGGTGTGGAAGGGTCAGCAGAGGGTGGTGACCCCCAGGACTGAGGTGTCTGTCTCGGGCACACACGGTCCTGTCCTTCTGTCCTCCCCAGAGCTGACACAGACCCCGGACATCCACATCCCGGAGCCCCTGGTGTCGGGTCACCTCAGCCGCCTGCTGTGTTCCATGCCCGGGACCTGCAGTGGGGTCAGGGCTCCCAGGTTCTCCTGGAATGGATCATCCCTGAGACCCCCGGGGTCGGGCTTCGGGGTCCATACCTCCTCAGAGATCCTGCTTACTCCTCGCCCTGAAGATCATGGCACCCAACTCACCTGTCGGGTGACCTTCCCTCAGGCTGGTGTGACCAGGGAGAGGACTGTGCAGCTCAGTGTGTCCTGTGAGTGCTGGGACAGGAAGCCAAGGGTGGACACCACCTCTTCTGCCCTGCTTCCTGCTCTGTCTCTGGGTTCCTGGGGTGCTGTTAAGGACCACAGGCCAACTTTGCACCTGACCCTCCCTGTGTCTGTCCTTCCAGATCCTCCTCAGAACCTGACCGTCAGTGTCACCACAGCAGATGACAGAGGTAGGTGACATCCCTCTGTACGGGGTGGGAAGCAGACTCCGCTAACAGAGCCCAGAGCCACCCACCGGCCCAAGCCAGGAGTTCATGGTGGGATACGCGAACATCGCTCTGTTTTTGCGGCGTGACAAGGCTGTTTTGTCCCCTGCATGCAGTTGGAAGGAATCATCACAGTCACACCCCTTGGCACTCTCTAGGCAGGGCAAGGGGACAGTGGAACCCTGGAGTCCTGACAGCCCCTGCAGTTCTCCCTGTCTCCGTGGTCGGAGAAAAGCCCAGCAGG
>NW_022900931.1:65280955-65284727 GCF_012274545.1 Fukomys damarensis
TCTCTCTCTCTCTCTCTCTCTCTCTCTCTCTCTCTCTCTCTCACAGTTTCTAATTATGTCTGCGTCTCCCACGATGCTTCCTTACCCTCCCTTACCCTGTTACCTTTAGGGGAACAACGGAAGTCTACCTTTTTTTCTGACATGTCCTTGATGGCTTTACATTGATGACATTCATCCAGCACAGACTTAACCCAGGTTGTTTTCTTCTCATGGTGGCGGGGTGGCACCCAGGTCCTCATGCCTCCGAGGCCAGAGCTCTGCCGCTGAGCGCCCCCCTCAGCCCACGATCGGCCACTTCCAAGTGAACCTTGAGGGGCATTACTGGCCTCCCGGGGTGGCGCCACCACCAAGCCCCTCCAAGCCCAGAGTGCACCGTCTCTGCCACAGAGCCCTGAGTCCCCAGCCCTGGCCTCTGGCCCTCTCCTGCTGTCCCCCTGGGTTCCTCCCAGGGGCCTTTCCTGTGAACGTGGCCGCCCTCTGTCGCCCTCTGGTGCCCGGCTTCTCCATGCAGCTCGTGTCCAGGGCCCCGTGCTGTACCCTCTGTGGAGCTGCTTCCCCCTCCATGTGTGGTCCTGACTGGGTCGCCTCCTCTGTGGGCCACGGTACTGTGTGATGCGCCACAGTTTTCTTCTCCCTTCTGCTCTCCGTGGCACCCGCCCTGGTTCTTCTCATCGCCCCAGTGAACATTCCCTGGCCCTCACCCCATTCCCAGTGGGATGCTTCTCACACTCTGCCGAGCACCGACTTCGAAGGCTCCTGCACATCAGAGATCCTGACTCAGGACGCGGGACAGGGGCTGGGTCCTCATTCCTAATCCGCTCACGGGGACCCGTCGGGGGCAGCTGGAGGATGCAGGAGCTGATGGAGCTAACAGAGCTCTGGGTTCACACCCAGAACTGGAACGGCCGGGTCCCTGGAGGCAAATCCCTCAGGCCACTGGACAGGACCAGGACAGAGTCCTCTGGGAGGCCCCGGGGACACTGAGTCTCCAGTCACCTCTGACGGGAAGCGGTGCTGCCTAGGGAGGCCCCTGAGCTCGGCTCAGCCGGGTCCTGTGTGGATGTCAGCACAGCCCGCTCACCCCGAGGAACTGGGGACAGGGGGAGCAGTGGCATCGGGTCCTCAGGAGCCTTGGAACAGGCGATGGCTGGATTTGGGATTGAGAGCTAAATGAGGTCCGTGGTGCTGCGTGGTCCAGCGGGAGAGAGACATGGACAGAGAGAGAAATGGATCAGAGGCGTCAGGGGACGGCACGGCCCGATGGAGGCAGAGAATGTGGCGGATTCACACCGTGGACAGTAATTCAGCCAGGAAGCCGAACCCATTCGGTCTGCAGCTGCACACAGGTGACCCCTGCTGCTGAGCAAGACAAGGCAGATGGCAGGTTCACACCGGGCCTGCGGAACGTCCACACGGACACCGAGGGCTGGTGTTGCCTGGGGTGGGAGGGAGGACTGGGGAGACCGCTCGGGGTCCCGGCTTCTCTCTGGGGTGGCTCAGATCTTCTAAGATTGCGGTGGTCGGTGCACAGCTCTGAGAATGGCACAAGCCACCCAATTGCACACTGGAAGCCGTGTGTGCATGGAGTGACCCGTGTGTGAAGTATACAGAGGCACAGACAGGGCGTTCTGAACAGAGCCCGTTTGCGTAAGAAACGGTTCCAACAACCAACAAATGGGATCATCGTGAAATAAAGAGCTTCTGTACAGCAAATAAACGACCAACAGACTCAAAAAACTATTGACACATGCGAAAAATTTTGCAGAAACAGAGGATTGATATCCAGAGTATGTAAAGAACTAAAAAAATTTAGAGCCTGCAAAAAAAAAAAAAATCAAAAAATGGTCAAATGACAGCAGATACTTCACAGAGGAGAAGAAGTACAAATGGCCCCAAATCATGCATAAATCCTCAATGTGAGGACAATGGGAGAAATGCTTATCCAAGAAACACTGAGATTCCATCTTCCTCCAGAAGGAGTGGACACCGTTCAGATATCAAATAAGAACGAAGGCTGGAGAGGCTGGGGTGAAAAGAGACCCTTCTACAAGACTGACGAGGATGTACCCAATCCAACCACTATCTGGCAGGGCTGCTTTGAAGTGACTGGTGGAGGTTACTTTCCTCTCAAGCAGAAATGCAGAGAAAAGAAGTGAGCTTCAGTGCCTTAGATTCTGGCTCAGTTCGGTTTCTGTCTGGTCCTCTCTCCCTGCCCTCTCTGCCTGTGTTTTCCCCCCGTCTCTGTCTCTCCAGCCCCGGACGCCCAGGGCAATGGCTCCCGTGTGGAGGCCCAGAAAGGCCAGCTCCTGCGGCTCCTCTGCGCTGCTGACAGCCGGCCCCCTGCCACGCTGACCTGGGACCTGGAGGGCAGAGTCCTTGCTCAGGCCCAAACCTCAGGAAGCAAACCTCTGAGGCTGGATCTACCCGGGGTGAAGCCTGAGGACGCGGGGCGCTACAGCTGCCGGGCAGAGAACAGGCTGGGCTCCCAGCACAGCTCCCTGGAGCTCTCCGTGCAGTGTGAGTGACCAGGATGCCTGTTCTGGGAGGGCAGGGTGGGGACAGGGGACGGGCAGGTCCCAGAGCAGTGAGGGGCTGGAACCCCAGGCCTGCAGGACCAGGCTTCTCATCTGCCTCATGGGAGGGCAGTGTGTGGGGACCCAGGGGCTGGCTGTCCCCTCCCACCACCTCCCTCTCTGCCCAGAGGGCAGCCCCAGCCCTCCAGAGCCGCTCCCATCTCCACTGCAGATCCCCCGGAGGACCCGAGAGTGACAGTTTCCCAAGCAAACAGGACAGGTAGGACGGGGACAGAGGGACCAGGGCCTCCCCATGGCCCCTTGGGGGCCCAGGAGGTGGAGCCACACATGGATTCTGCCTCTGCCCTCCCTAGTCCTGGAAATCCTCGGGAACGGCACATCCCTGCCCATGATGGAGGGCCAGAGCCTGCGCCTGGTGTGTGCCACCCACAGCAGCCCCCCAGCCAGGCTGAGCTGGGCCCGGGGGACACAGCCCCTGAGCCCCTCCTGGTCCTCGGCCCCTGGGGTCCTGGAGCTGCCCCGGGTGCAGATGGAGCATGAAGGGGAAGTCACCTGCCACGCGGAGAACCCGCTGGGCACCCGGAGTGTCTCTCTCAGCCTCTCTGTGCACTGTGAGTCAGGAGGGAAGCCAGGGACTGCGAAAAGGGACCCTGTGACCTCCTCTCCCTCCCACAGATGCCCCCCAGCTGCTGGGCCCCTGGTGCTCCTTGGAGGCTGAGGGTCTGGGCTGCAGCTGCTCCTCCCGGGCCCGGCCTGCCCCGTCCCTGCACTGGCGGCTCGGGGAGGAGCTGCTGGAGGGGAACAGCAGCAACGCCTCCTTCACAGTCTCCTCCAGCTGGGCCGGGCCCTGGGCTAACAGCTCCCTGAGCCTCCATGGGAGACTGAGCTCAAGTCTCAGGCTCAGCTGTGAGGCAGGGAATGAGCACGGGGCCCAGAGCACCACGGTCCTGCTGCTGCCAGGTGAGGGCCCTGGAGTTTGCAAGTGGTGGAGGCTTTGGAAGGAGGGTGGTGGTTATGAGGAAGGTTAAAGCCAGGGAGTGGGTCAGGGGCTGGGCAACGGCTGGCCCGGACAGACAGCGTGTCTGGGTCCCTGTTCTTTGCTGTTGGAGGATGGAGGACATGTGGAAGGGAGCAGTAAGGGTTGGGGAGCAGCCAGGTCTGGCCCTCACCCTGCTGTCTGCAGAGAAGCCAGTGTCCTGGGGCAGATTCCTGACGGGCGTCTCAGTGGGAGCACGGGG